>NW_007726118.1:387981-570845 GCF_000696425.1 Galeopterus variegatus | reverse complement strand
TCCCCCCCCTTTTTTTTTTTTTTTTTTTTTTTTTTGGTTTTACTAATGCTTGTGCTACCACAGTGTCCCCAAAAGTGCCATTTCCTCTCCCTTGAATGTCCCTCTTTCCCTGGCTCACCCTGTGCATAATTCAGGTCATGGGTGAGCTGTACCCAAATCTCCCACTACCCCTACCCTTCCTGCCTCCTCACTGGGGATAGTCTGATGCTCCCATTTCATGGTCCCTTAGCACCCATAACATTCGTGACACTCGTTAGCACTTTTTCAAGTCCAGGTGATCAAGACATGCCAGATTGCATGGCATTTCCCTGGTTTAGTATGAAAGTCCCACTGCCTAAGATATCCCTCAATTCTGGGAAACATGGCACAGCTGGTTACCCTGTCAATCTGCCTTCCTCAGCAGCACAGTGCCTGGCATATAGTAGATACTCAATAAAATATTAAATTAGTGAAGAAATGGATTTTATTTTTCCATCATCTTTTACTGCAAACACAGACATTACTTGCCATATTCCCTTCCACTCCAGACCCTTCTAGCTAATTATATAAGTCTGCCCCAGGATACTGCACTCTGAGTATTACTCAATAGTCTCCTAGAGCTTTGCTCTGACACACCACCCTTCCCACATGATCCTCCTTCATTCGGCTGTGTGATGACAATGACTTCTTAACTCAATCATTCAATAAAGAAAACCTTTATTGTGCACCTACCTCAATAAAAAACATTAAGTGCTTTTTGATAAATTTCTATAGGATTCAAACTGTTGCATGCTCTTGAAAATGGACATAAACAATAATAGTGGTCACCAGCTTTGAGAAGCTGGTTAAACATGCACTCTTTGGAGAAGAATTAACTTTTTCAGGTGTCTTAGGTGCTATGTGTCTTAGAGGAGGAATGAATTCAGCACAACATAGCCAGGTATTCTCTGTTGGGAATTTCCAACCTTTAAAGTACTCTTTAAAAGAAAGCAAGAACTTAAATTTCATCCAGTGAATGAGTTTTTTAAAAAATGTATTTTTGTTGCAGTGTTTAATTGTGTAAGAATTAGTGTTTGCTTTATCTGCATAAGGCTGTGTTTTTCAAACTTTAATATTAGTAAAAATCAAGTCATGCACCTAATAAAAATTCAGATTCCCATCCAAGTACACCCTCAGAGATTTAACTTTAGGAACTATGAGCTGCTTTTCTAGGAATTAGCTTCAAAGATTGCCATGGACAGAATATTAAACTTTAAAACATGATAAGTTGTCAAAAAAGTATAAAGGTATAAAAGATAGGCAATCTTAATATAATCCATAGAAAAGTTTATGATTATGTATTAAAGGGAAAGCATGTGCATGTTTGCATGTTGGAGTGGGAAGGCATTCACATGAAAATAATCAAATATACATAAATATTATATTTAATGGAAAATGAAGAAATCTTGTTATTGTCACCAGTAGACAATATTAAGCAAAGGTATCCGACATGTGAAATATCACACATCCCACATATTGCAGACAAATTATCTGGACAAAATTTCTTGTATACAATTGTTTAAAGCATTGCTCATACATTACGCAGCATAAAAATAAAGCCTTGAGAATGAAAATCTTGCTTTTCTGACTTTGTGAAAATCCTACCGACTTGGTGAGTTCACATGAATTTGTATTGAAATGAGGACACACTGCCTTGCTGATATGACCGATTGATATCTGAGGAGAGTTGTCCCGCAAGGAAGATGCACAGGATGTCTTTGGAGGGATAGTCATAGAGAGAGAGATGATTCCTTTCTATGTGGGGCATTTTTTTACAGTATTCTTTGCTACTATTACTTTAATGCATTTTTTTTTCACAGAGATGGTCTTAGAAAGATGCATAGTGCCAAACAATTACCTAGTCCTTTCTAAGAGAGAAAATGGAAACAATTAGTGGTTCTTGTTCCTTTACAGCATGTGTCCTTTTAGCCTATATACCTGCCTTGACTGGGCTGGAGGTAGGAAAGTGGCGTCCAGGTATGTACTCTCTGTTCACAGGCTTACTTCTTAATCACTTGTTTTTACCTATTCACATACTTCAACCCCTTTGCCATCTTGACCCTCTTGGTCCACAACATATATTAATATCCTCATTCTACCATTTCCTCACATTTTAATTTTGCTCCAGGTTGGATCACCCTGGTACAACCTTGGCTTTTCAGGAAGACAGCAGTGATTCATATTTCTCATCCCAGATCCACTTCTCAGAAATCATCCGTCTCCAAAAGTCAGGATGCAGAAACTTGACTCTAAATGCACTATTAAAGGAGAGTATTACACATCATAGGGTACTCCTTTGATATTTGGGGGAATTAGAGAAAGGGGGATCAATGTGCCACAGGGAGTATTTTTCAAGAAATGCACAGGTTCATAATAGGGATAAATATAAAGCATTTATAGAATATTTCCATTAAAAAAGTTTGAGTAACATGAAATTCTTTAAACTTTTGGGTTTATGAAAATGAGTCAGATTGACAAATGTGTTTCTCAATGCGACTTTAAGTTCCTTTAGGAAAGGAATTGGATTGTAAACTGCCCTTAATCACAAAAGAAAACAGGAAAAGTAATTTGCATATAATAGATTTTCAATAAATGATAACTATTGGATATGATATAAGTCTGACTAGGCTCCAAAGAGCTTTAAAATCATTTGTTACAGATCACTTTAACTCATGGGCTAAAGGATTTTCCATGTCTTCTTTGACCTTCTGCAGCTACGTACCTAATTTTACTTATAGAGTTACCTTACATTGCATGGTATGTCCCGCTATGGAAACTGTGGTGGGGAAGTTTAAACTTTCCCTCTGAAGCTTCAGTTAATTGACTCTGCTGACATAAATAGACAGTGCACAGATTAACAGGAGAAAATGCACACAAATTTATTAACATGTACATGTACACAAAATATGAGATTTGCAGGAAGGCCAGATGGTTGAAATTTAAATATCCTCTTCCTAGAGGGGAGAGAGGTAAAGGACGCAGGCAATTTTAGAGGAAGAATGAATACACTAAGGGAGATGAGTGGAACCAAAGAGCAGACAATTGTCTGGGACAAAGCTTTTCTGGACTCTGGGGAAGGTGGTGACAAGTTATGGGAAGGTGAGGAAAGGAATTTCACTGAAAACAATGGCTGCCTTATTGTGCATATAAAGTATCTCAGGTGACAGCTCTTAGAAGAATAGTCGAGAGAATAGGTGAAAAGTCTGTCTGAAAAGTCTGTTTGTGAATGGTGCCCTGGGTATGGAGAACTCGGTTTCCTCTCCTGAGATGAGTTAATCTGCTCTGGTTAGTGTAGATTCCAGGAAGGGAGTCCAAGACAATTTCATTTCTTCTGGATGAACCTCCCTCAGTCGGATCAGGGAACTTCAGAGAGAGCCACTGCCTGGGCTTCAGAAGAAAGGGTGGTAGGAGGGAGCAGAAGGTCACAGAGAAACCTCGGTATGGTTTATTTCTGGAGGCTTATTTCTGGAGCCTTTCGATCTCCTTTGTCCAAAGCACTCAGCGTGACCAAACACCATATTTTGGGGCATTGTTTTCTGAGCCCCAACACTGTCATCACATCTATCATGTTAACTAATTCCCCCAGCTACTCTTTAGAGAATCTTATGGATTTCAGAATTGAGGAGACTGAGGTTAAGGGAAATCCGAGACTGGAAAATTTCTCACTAGATAGTGTATGACAAGGCTGGAACTTGAGTGCCAGTTTGAGACTCAAAATCCAGCCCTCCATAGGCTACAAATCCAGTCCTCTGTATACAGGTCATAATGTCTTGGTTCTTTAGAAGGAATGCTGAAGTTCAGATCAGCTCTGACCTTAACTACATGTGGGTCTTGACTTCTCTGAGCCACAGTGTCCCCATCTTTAAATGGAACTAAGGATAGATAATAGTTATTGAGCCTTCTGATGCTCCGGCATCTGTTGTTGATTCATTTTCCAGATGGGAAAACTAAGGCACCAACTGTGAGAGGATGGTTTCAAAGACAGCAACTTGATTCCACTGTCCACTGGCTCCACTTCTCTGGCACATGCCTCACGTATCCACTGCTTATGCTTATCATGAGGCCAGGTGGCCAGGCAATACATGGAGAACAATGATGAATCCATCAAATATCACAGCAGGTTACATATTTCCATTGCCTCTTTTCAAATTTTATTTAATTTTTATGTTCATATTTACTACATTTTAGGAAATGTCACCTTCCCTAGGTGTGTTTACCAAAAGCATGTTTCTACAACTTCCTCCCTCTCTCCTGGCTCTGTCCTCCGATGAAGCATCTGCTTAGAGAGATGTAGAAAGGATACAGCAAGACACAGTGCCAAGACCTAGCACCTGAGACCTAATACAAATTCAAAATTGAGAACAGCAGCTTCAAAGCCAGCATAGTCTATTTTGACTTGCCTTTCCCTGAAATGAATGGAACCAAGTCTCCCAGTCTGCCTTGTGTGTTTAACACTCATTTCGTTAGTGTACTATGCAGCAGAATCCAACAGTATAAATGGATTAAACCCTATGCAAATAATATTTCCTTAACAAAATTGTAGAAAAAAATGTCCTACTATTAAACCATCATGTTAAAAGGGGATTTGATTAGAGATACTAATAGGTATCCCCAATGGAACTATAACATTGCTCCTGAGACTCTAGGATGACATCGTTCTGTCTCACTAGACAATAATATGAAACTAAATCATCTTCATTTTTATTCACCAAGCCAAGTAGATACAATCTTCAGAAGCAAACAGCTCCCCACTTTGACCACAAGGGGAAATGTTCTCCCATCTCGAGTGGAATGGTAAGACTTGGCATATGTGCTGTCACTCCCCCTTCCTGTATCCCTAGAAGACATTGCTAATCAATCACAGCATTTTCCTGGTGAGCTCAGATGAATTCTTTTCAACAAAACCACAGGGAGCCTTTCCTAATCAGAACTGGCATGTGAGAAGAAATCTACTTGCCTGCCCTCTGTCTAGAGTCTTGTTTCACTAAGCTTAAACAGTAAACTCCTTCTGACCCAATCCAGATACACAGAATGGAGAGTGCCTAAATCTACGAGATATTGAATCTTGTTTCTCAATTTATAACAACCATTCTGGCATATTCCATTGACTTTTAATAAAAGTACTTCTCAGGAGTGGCTGACAAGTTGTCCTTATCTTTCTCAGCATCACTAGTTGATACTCGTATTTCTCAATAACCCTAAAGAAACACTTATGTTTCCTCTCCATATTCTTATTTCCTTCTTTAATCAAGGCAAATTCATTCAACTGATAAAATCTTTCTCTAGAAAAACTCCTTCTGAGTCTAGTCATTCTGTTTCCTATTCCATCACCCATTCTAAAAATAAAGAAATTTTAATTCACTTTAATTTTTCTTTCGCACTCAGTGTACTAAGTAGTTATGCGCTTCTAAGGGTGGTTTTCCTTTTATTTATTCAACTAATGAGTCAGTAGAAAATCATCTACTGATATGAAAAATTGCCTTTCTATTAATTGATAAATAACAATGACAGGTGACAAGTAGCATCTTTTTAGAAAAAAAATTCTACAGGTTTCTAAGCATTCATTTATATATTTTGAAAGCCTTGTTATAAAGCCTACAATATACAAATTTAAACATATGTCACTGATTTCAAAGAATGCAACACAAAGACAAATCTACCCATTTCTGAGGTTTTTCTTTTTTTCTAATTTAAAATGTTAAGGGTTTTCAGATGTGTAGAAATGACAGGACCATTTCATAAAGCAAACTCTGAAAAATCAAAAATGGAAAGCTAACGAAAACTTTCACAAGTTATATAAAAGACAGTGAAACAAAAGAGAAGTTATGATGCTAAAAAGAGGGGTTTTTAAAATAAATTAAAAAGCAGGCAAGAAATGGAAAAATTTTAGGACTGAAATAACAGAAGTATCAGAAGCAAAAACAAAACAAAACAAAACAAAACAAAAAACTAGCTTTAAACAACATTCAAGAGTATAGCATAGAAAAGAACGTCAAGAATACCAGGGCATGATATTGGGATCAATAATGAAATAAAATCAATACATTCAGTAAGACTTTAAATAACTATTCCAATCTACTCAATGGCTCATACTTTGTAAGATGCCACTAATGCACTGATTTGCTGTGTTCTGCAACTTTTATAAGAATTGGGCATAACAGACAATGGATTTGTCTTTATGTGTTTTCCAACACCTGTCTACCTTTCTAGTTTATGGCTTGGTTTATACTGACTTACTCTTCTCTGAACATCTAGAATGCTCTATATAATTTACTAAAATAAGACTCCTATAAACCAAATATCTAGTAGAAGGCATTTTCTTCCACCTATCTTGCTTCTCCTAAGACCACCAATGCAGCCCTGAGGAGCCTTAACCAGATTCGTGTGTGCACACGTGTGTGCATATGTGAAAATATAACAGTACTCCTTGCTGCGAGATAACCTTGTAAAGGAGAGAACTAATGTTCAGAGAGGTTAAACCAATTAACTAACCATAGTCACAGAGTCCATCGTGTCTCCAATATTCAATGTCATTCCTCCCTATCCCTAATACTTTTGGCTATTAACGTAGCTTACAATTACCATTCAACCTTTCTAATATCTGCTCGAAGCATCCACATGTTCTAAAATCTTGACTCCCATGGAGAATCTAAAGTCTTGTTTTTGTCTTACCATTATTTTTCCCCTTCAGTTTAGCTAAAATGCCTCTCATCGTGACAGGTACATAATAAACACTCAGTAAATGCAGGTTGATTAAATTAAGCTCTTCCTTTTACATTGCCATAAAAGCCTCTCAGTATTGCTTTCATTTTCATAGCCATTGATTCGATTATTCTTCCTCAAACCCTCCTTGAGGCAGTCACTGCTCCTCCCAGGCATCCACATATTAGCAGTTTCTTCACTCATCTCCCATTTACATCTAACTAAGCTAATTATTTTCCTGCTACCTCACACCCCATTGGTGTTACACAAACCGCTGAGACGGCCCTATCTCCTGCAGGCATCGCTTGTAGCTTTTCAGCAGCCTGTTGTAACACAAGTGACAGAACTATTAAGAATGTCAGCCCTCAATGCATGAGAAACTTGTGTAAAACAAATGGTGTAACCCAAGGGATAACAGGAGACAGAGCAAGGGGAGACTTACTGAACCAACAGCACTGCCTCCAAGCAAACATTCGTTGGGGGAGAAGAAACGATTAACCAGGGCAAAAAATAAAATAAAATAAATAAGAAAAAGAAAAGAAAAAACAAAAGGTGAAAACAAACAAAAAAAACCTCATCATTTCTTCAGGACTTATAATATACTGACAGGAGGGAGGGGGGCTAATGAGGAGTTGGCCAATGGACACAAAGAATGATCATGTATTGTAATGATGAATAAGCTAACTATGCTGATCTAACCAGGACACGTTGTGCACAATTATTGAATATCAAGGTTGTATCACACATGTATGTATAATTTAAAAACTTAAATTTAATTAAAATGTAAATATATATATATATGTATACGTACAGTGGTTTCTGATGAACCAGAGAATTGAGCAAATGGTTGGATTTTGTGGAGCATTGAATGGATGACATATAGACAGATAGATATACAGACAACAAATACAGATAGACAGATGAATAGATAGGTAATAAATACAGATAGACAGATATAGATGATTGATAGATAATAGATCGATAATAAGTATAGATAGATAATAAAATAGATAGACATAGATACATAGATGATAGAAATAGACAGATGGACATAGATAGATAGATAATAGATAGACTGACAGAAATAAACAGATAGATGATTGACAGATGGATAGATAGATAGGCAGTGTCCTTCAAATCCTTTCCACCCCATAGCTACAATCCTATTCCAAGCCAGTGGCATCCTTCCCTCCCAGGCTATTTCAACAACCCTCATAACTGTTGTCCTTGCTTCCACTTTGTTCCCTCTCCATGTCTTCTTCAACACAGTAGCCAGAGTAGTATTCTTTAAAATACACAAGTATAACTATGTTTCTTACTTTTTCAGATGCTTTAATTGCTGTCCATGGCACTTAGGATAAAATCTGAGATCTGTACCTTGGTGGTTATCTCTCCCATATCTTCTCCTCCAGCTCTACCACACTGTCCCCTCCCAGCACTCTGTTCCAAACACACCTTCCTTGCATTCCTCAAAAGCATCAAATGTCTTGCCCCCACCTCCAGAGACTTTTCCCTAGAATGCCTCAATTTAAATCACTTCCTTGATTGCGCAAATTAAATCACCATACTCTGCACAAACTCATATAACACTCTGTGTGTTTATCTCATAGCACTTACTGAAATTTGTAATTATGCCTTTTTGGTATGACTATTTGTCTAATATTTGTTTCCTCTGGAGAATATAAGCCCCATGAGTCCAGGAAGCATGCCTGTCTTGTTTCCCACTGTGTCTCTACTGGGACTAGCACCAGGCCTATCATAGAACATTCATTATGTATTTGTTGAATGAATGAATTGCTCCAGCCACCTGCTTGATATAGTGAGACAGTAGCCCCTGAAGGGAAGAGATGAGAAAGACAAGGGGCCATGCTATAGATTGAACATCCCCCCAAAACTCATTAAAACTTAATCCCCTGTGTAACAGTGTTAAGAGGATGAGAAATCCTATTACAGTCATTGAAAGGTGGGGCTTTAAGAAGTGATTAGATTGTGAATGGATTGTTCCACATGTGGAGTAATGGGTTGATGGATTAATGGGTGGTCATGGGTGTGGTTCTGATGGCTTTTAAAGGACAGAAGGTCAGCTTTCTTGCTCATGCCATTCCTGCCATGTGACACCATGCATTGCTGTGGAGAGTCACTACCAAGAAAAAGTCTCTCACCAGATGTGCTCCCTGGACCATAGACTTCCCAGCTTCTGAAACCGTAAGCAATAAATTTTATTTCTTTATAAATTATCCAGTTTCAGGTATTCTATTATAAGCAACAGAATCAAACGAATACAGGCCAGTTCTGATTCCTCACCTTTGACCACATCCCTGATCAAAGCTTGCAAAGGGGAAATAGAGGGTTTGGCCAGACTCAGTGACTTTGAGCTGAGCACTGTGAGGGCTGCTGTGGAGGATGCAAAGATGGACACGATTTCTTAGGAGCCTTTGTGCAGATGTGGTACCATCACCTTCTTCAAAACTTCATGTTTGCAGAGTTAGCCTTAAGAAAGGAGCTTGCAATCCATGTCGGTTACCACAGAAAAATGTGCTTTGAATACCAAGGTCTTTTTTACTTTATACTGAGATAGTTATAATCTTTCCTTTATTTCCCCATCCTTACAACTCTTTATTAAAATATTTAAACATTAACAGCATTAAACTATGTATATATACCTATGCATGTATACATATACATTAGTGCAGTGTACTTCATGCTCCTTAATCGTTCTTTGCATGGGGAAGAGAAAGAGAAAGGAAAACACCATAACAGAAGTCTATGTTTTAAAAATCATACCAGTCATCAACTTCATCTACTTTTTGGAGAAGTGGAGTTATAAATGTAACCCAGATATTAGCTGAGGTCTCCAGGTACCAAAATCCTCAAATCCATGTCCTGCCTGAAGAAGTCCCAAACCCTTGTCATTATGTCTTTACCTCTTACAGGCCCAGGGTCTTGCATAAAGAAAGAGTTTAGTATAGTGATCAAGAGTGTTGACTCTAGAGTGGATGTGGCTGGAATTCAAACTCAGTCCCACCTCTCATGTGCTGTCTGACTTTGAGCAGCCCATGCAACCTCTTCCAGTTTCAGTTTTCTCATCTGAAACACAGCAATAATTAGCAGGATCTATCTCACGCAGTCATTACAAGGATAAAATGAAGCAACACATGAAAAAGCTTAGCCCATGCCTGGTTCATGAGCAAATTTCCAACAAGGTAGCTGCTATCTTAAGAATTATTAAGGACGACACCTCTTTTCCACTGCATGGACCCAGACAGAAACTCAGCACTTCACACAAGTTCCACAAAATATTCACTCTCAAAACATTTTACGTATAAGAGTTTTGAAGGAAGAGGTTAACTTTGGGGCGTAAGGTCTGGTGAAAGGAGGCCGAGTGGGGATTGGACCACCTGCAAAGAAAACAACTTCAATTTAAACTTTAGTAACAGCCACTGATTTTCTTACGACCCTTCTCTCACAGGCATCAGCTTTCCACACATGCACCCCTCATATCCTCTCTTCTTTCTTCTTCTTCCTCATCAGAAGCACGAGATCTTCTCTCACTAAAACATAGCAGTTTTTGCCACTCTCTTTTGCTGAATTGATCACTGCCAAAGCCATGCTCCTAGGAACCCACTCTGTATCCCAAAAGGGTTTTTTTTCCCTCCAAAATCTGCTCCCTGCCAAAAAGAATTTTTATTTAATCTTCACAAGAAATTGATGGGTTGCTACTGCCATCCTCATTACAAAAGAGGAAATTGGGGATGAGAAAGATTAAGTAACTTTCCCAAGTTTGCAGATGTGGCAAACAGAGAGCCAAGATTTGGATCCCCATTTCTTTGTGTCAAAGTCTGCACGTTTTTCCCCCACTAGGATGCTGCTTCTTTTGTGTGAATCTAAATGAACCACTCAATGTGACCCATCACATCTATTGAGCATACACAGCCAAAGGAATCACAGATTATTTGAGCTTGCAATGCACAACTTTTATGAACTTCCATCAGCAGAATTTTCAGAAGCTATTATTGGAGTGTATGCCCCATAAAACTAGACCACAAACACAATGCATATAACAAAGTTTTTATACACAAATTTACGGATGTAACAGTGATCCACAGGACTGGAGAAACATCAAATCACTAATTTCCAAACCCTCATCAAGAAATAACGTGACATTCATTTCAGATGAGTCAAAAGGAAAGGCTTGCACCTGTCTCAGAAATAGTATCCTGTGCCAGAATCCATGTATTCTGAAGCCCTTTTTGTTTTCTTTCTTTCTTTTTTTTTTTTTTTGTGGGGCATTACCATATCATAGAGCAACGGGTTATTTTCTAATCTGATTTCCTCTTCTATTCTGTGAGTTCTCTGAAGGTAAAGATTCTATTCAACTTAAATTTTCAGCCATTGAAACCAGTGGGCTGGGACATTCAAACACATTGCCCAGCTCCTCTTAAACATAATCTGAGTTCTCACTATGGGCAAATAAACAATAGAAAGCCCAAATTATAATGAGCTGACTGTAAATTAGCACCATTCATTTAAAAAATGTGTTATCAATATATATCCAAAGTCATAAAGATGCCTGTATCCTTTGACTGGATAATTCCTCTCAGGGGTATTTATCCTCTCTATGTTACCCCAACAAAGAAAACCCAATAGGTCCTAAGTAATTAACCCTAGTGATACTGGTGTTGGTAAAAGGAGCAGAAATCTCCTATATAGTCCATGAGAAAAGAATCAAACATCTCTCTGATGGTATAGTGTGTAACCCTTACAATTATGATTGTAGTGAATGATAGAGCAACATAAAAAATATGCTCACACTAAAAGTTAAGAGAAAAAAATCACATCAAATCACAAGCCCCTGGTGACCAAGCTTGCACCACATACCTGAAGGGGATTACAGGGGAGATTGGGAAAGAATTATAGTGGATTCAGGACAGTGGTGCCTGCTGGAGTGATTTCATTGCAGGTGAACTCATTTCCTCAATGTCTTTAGAGAGTTGTCTGTGCAATAAGTTTAAAATGGGCACAAAGAAGGTCACTGTGAGCTTGGGTTCTGTTCCAAAACAAGAGGTGAGCTGGAGCAGAGCCCCTGGGTTCTGAGAGCACCCAGCTTTGCATGCAAGACACGAGACTCCCCTTCCTGCAGCCAGACCCGCACTGGCTGTGGCATGTGATTATTCTCTGTGGCCATCTGCTCAGGGGTTGAGAAGGCAGTCGTGTGTCCTCCTGCCTGAATGCCAGGGAGGACACCAATCACTAGTCAATCTGTTTGAAATTGCCTCCTATGATTAGTGTGTAATGACTCAGGTAGGTCGTGGCCACGGACGTTTCTGTTATTAATGCATTAGCAGCTGTAAATGGGCATTGGTTCTGCACAGAGTGCAGGTTGATGGACTTGGTGGGGAGAGTCTGCCACTGTGAAGTGTAAATGGTCATTGCTGGGGGAGGAGAAGGTATTGTCCTTGGAAAAGGGTGAGTAAGCCCCAGGAGAAAGGCCAGCCAGCTTTGAGAGAAGAAAACCTGGGCTGGGATGAAGGAAGAAAATAACTTATGCATATCAGGGATAATCCATGGCCCTCTCCCACATCTGAGATCGAACTAATCATATCCTTACATTCTGAGCCCTCTCTGTAATTGGCTAGTCCATGATAGTTAATGCAACTTGGGTTATTTTACTTCCTTTAAAATGTATCTTACAATTCTCTCATGGCTTCAGAGCCCACATGTGTCCACTGTAATATCTTCAGCACTCAGCAAGAATCCAACGCAGTTTTCAAAGCAATTTATCCTCCTTAAACAGAGGGACTAAGGTCCAATAAGAGTTAACCAACTTGCCAATGAATGCATACATGTGCACACATGTGTGCACAGACACACACACACACACACACACACACACAGTCGGTAGGAGAAGAGATTACTTCTTATTTATGTAATTGTTCTGAACAGCAATGAAAGTAATCATTGTTACCATTTGCTGAGTGCTGACGGAGTTGGGTTAGTAATTTTCTGAGGCAAGAATCTGTAAATAATTACACCAATTCAAAAGAAACTGACCACATGCTCTTTAAAAAAAATATTCTGGCTGTCCAAATATGTAGAAAGTTTGTTCGATTTGGAGCTTCTCAAAAGTTGGGCAGATATCTGTAGTCTCTTGCATTTGGAGAAACCAAATTACTTGTTTCCATAACTTATTAACCAGGCATTTTACCAAAAGTTGTATTTGTCCTTTGCAATTTCCATAGATTCCTACAGGGTTTATCAATGTTTTAAGTAAACAGCCCCACATTACAATGTTGAATGAATCTTTAGCTTAAATGGAGAGAGTTAGCGGAAACATGAAGTCATTTTCTTCCTTAGGTCCTCCAACTCGTACCTGAGAATTACAAGGACAAATACAAAGATTTCATCTCTTACAACCTAAATGACCATCGATGGATGACTGGATAAGGAAAATGTGGCATATATGCACAAGGGAATACTAGTCAGCCATAAAAAAGAATGAAATTCTGCCATTTGCAGCAACATTGATGATCCTGGAGAAAATTATGGTAAATGAAACAACACAGGTGCAGAAAGAGAAATACCATATGTCCTCACTCATAAGCAGAAGCTAAATCCATAAATAAACAAATAAACATTATAGCGAGACAGAGAGACAGAAGGAAAGAAACAATAATCATAATAATATGTTGAGCTTTTAGAAGGAGAGAAAAGAACTGTGGTTACTAGAGGTGGAAAACGGGAGGGAAAGGGGAGAAATTGAAAAATTGGTTAACAGACACAAAGAATGATTACATATTCTAATGATGAATATGCTAACTATTCTGATTTGACCACCACACATTGTACACAACTACTGAAAGTCAACTTTGTACCCCACAAATATATATAATAAATTATCTTTATTTATTTATTTATTTATTTATTTATTTATTTTTGTCCTTTTTGAGACTGGCCACACCACGCTCAGCCAGTGAGCACTGTGAGTGCACCGGTCATCCCTATATAGGATCTGAACCCGCGGCTGGAGTGCTGCTGCGCTCCCAGCGCCGCACTCCCCCGAGTGCGCCATGGGCTCGGCCCAATAAATTATATTTAAAACAAAACCAAACACACAGATTTCACCTCTTGGATGCCAATAGAAAGTAATGTAGGAAAAACCCATGTTCATTTCCTATAATTCTCTAATCAAACCCATGTACATGGATCAAACTATATTAATATCAGTCTATTAATAGATAAAGAGAAAGCAGAATATCTACACTGTGTTAGTTGCAAACGTACATGGTACATTTTCTTGTCCAGGAGGCAATGGACTCATTTCTGTACCCAGATGGGGATAGGAGGGACTACAGCGGTGGTAACTCATACATCCTCACTAAGATAATGCTACTTCCCTTCAACTTTCTCTTCTGTGGCATCTTTTATATCCTTCTTGTTTATTTTCTGAATTCCAAGTTGGAGGATGCCTTAGTTAAAGACAATTCTAGCTTGAGTCCTTATTACTGTCACTGTAATGAGGACACTAAAATCAGGTTGGTCAAATGTGTTGTTGTGAATCATGCAGTCAATTCATGGAGCAGGGCACAGCCTGGCTTTCTTAATTCTTGAAAAATTTATCTAGATTGGGGAGTGGGGTTGTAGGAAATCACAGATGACACACAAATGGTTTAAAAGTGCCAAGAGCGTATCAGAGAAGAGAAGAGAAGAGAAGGAAATAAAGGGCATCCAGATTGGAAAGGATGAAGTCAAACTGTCCCTGTTTGCAGATGACATGATCCTATATATCGAACAGCCCAAATCATCTACAAAAAAACTCTTAGAGGTGATAAAAGAGTTCAGCACAGTAGCAGGATACAAAATCAACACACAAAAATCAGTAGCATTTCTATTCACCAATAGTGAACAAGCAGAAAGAGAAATCAAGAAAGCCTGCCCATTCACAATAGCCACCAAAAAAATAAAATACCTAGGAACTGAACTAACTAAGGATGTGAAAAATCTCTATAACGAGAACTACAAACCACTCCTGAGAGAAATTAGAGAGGATACAAAAAGATGGAAAGACATCCCATGCTCCTGGATTGGAAGAATCAATATAGTGAAAATGACTATACTACCCAAAGTAATATACAAATTCAATGCAATCCCCATCAAAATTCCAATGACATTTCTCTCAGAAATGGAAAGAACTATACAGTCATTTATCTGGAATAACAAAAGACCAAGAATAGCCAAAGCAACGCTGAGCAAAAAAAAATAAAGCTGAAGGTATTACTCTACCTGACTTTAAACTATACTACAAAGCCACAATAACCAAAACAGCATGGTACTGGTATAAAAACAGAGACACTGATCAATGGAATAGAATAGAATACCCAGAAATCAACCCACGCACTCACTGCCATTTGATCTTCAGCAAAGGCATCAAGTCTATTCACTGGGGTCGGGACTCCCTCTTCAGCAAAGGGTGCTGGGATAACTGGATATCCATATGCAGGAGATTGAAACTAGACCCATACCTCTCACCATATACTAAAATCAACTCAAAATGGATCAAGGATTTAAATATACACCCCGAAACAATAAAACTTATTAAAGAAAACATAGGAGAAACCCTTCAGCAAATAGGGCTGGGCACAGACTTCATGAATATGACCCCAAAAGCACAGGCAACCAAAGGAAAAATAAACAAATGGGACTATAACAAACTAAAAAGCTTCTGCACAGCAAAAGAAACAATTAACAGAGCTAAAAGACAACCAACAGAGTGGGAGAAAATATTTGCAAAATACACATCCAACAAAGGACTAATATCCAGAATATATAAAGAACTCAAACAACTTTACAAGAAAAAAACAAGCAACCCAATCAAAAAATGGGCAAAAGAACTAAGTAAGCATTTCTCTAAAGAAGATATGCAAATGGCCAACAGTCATATGAAAAAATGCTCAACATCACTCAGCATCCAGGAAATGCAAATCAAAACCACACTGAGATACCATCTCACCCCAGTTAGGATGGCAAAAATCCAAAAGACACCGAAAGATAAATGCTGGCGTGGCTGCGGAGAAAAAGGAACTCTCTTACACTGTTGGTGGGAATGCACAATGGTGCAACCCCTATGGATTTTTTTTTGAAGTTCTTACAACAAGAAAATGGAGGGGACACACCTGGGTGGGAGGGGGAAGAGGGAGGAGGGAGGGAGGTTTCGGTGATGGGACACAATAATCAACTACATTGTATATTGACAAAAGAAAAATAACAAAATAAATAAATAAATAAATAAGTGCCAAGAGCGTGATCATCACCGCAGCATTAACTCACATAACTCCATATGCAATTCATTCAAAATGTGTGTGTTTGTCACTTTGGGGGTGCTGGGTACAGCAGTGAGACAGACACACACCATGCCTTTATAACTCCTCCAGTCCACTAGGGAAGGCGGATAAAACACAAGTAATAAAAATGATAATTAGGTTGTGTAGGAATGCTGTGGTGGATTTAAACTGAGTGAGATGACGGAGACTAACAAAGCAGACTGTGGGGTGCCACTTGAGGCTTCTGTCTTCCTAACCCACAGTTCTTAAATCCTATGATCATACACACCTTCCTTATAACTCCCATTATTTCTCTCTTTTTTAATTGAAACATAATTGATTATACATATTTTGGGGGAACAGTGTTGACTACTATTATTTTTGTACAATATGTGATGATCAAATAATATTGTTAGCATATTTATTATTACAAATCATAATTATTCTTTGTGACCCTTACCCAGTTTCTCTCTAATCCCCCTCTCCCTCCCCGTTTCTCACCTCTAGTAACCACAGATTTATTCTCTCCTTCTGAAAGTTCAACATATTATTGTAGCCTTTTCTTCCTTCCTTCCCTCCTTCCTTCCTTTCTTTCTTTCTTGTTCTTTTTTTCCTTCTTTCTTAATGTACCCAAACCATAAAACTACTAAAAGAAAGTAGTTAATAGCACTGAGCAAAGACTTTATAAATAAGACCCCAAAAGCACAAGCAACAAAAGAAAAAATAAACAAATGGATTATAGCAAACTAAAAACCTTCTGCACAGCAAAGGAAACAATCAGCAGAGCAGAAAGACAACCTACAGAAAGGGAAAATAAATTTGCCAACTATACATTTGAAAAGGGACTAATATCCAGACTATATAAGGAACTCATTCTTTCCTATCCTCCTCTGTGCTAAAAATGAGGAAGCAGAAGGAAATGTACTTCTTCTCTTATTTCTCTACCTACTCTCTCTAGCCTCCCCTTCTCTTACACTCATTCAATCAAAAAGGATTCTCTGAGCTTCTACTCCCTATCCAGCGGGGGCGGGGGGGGGGGGGGGGGGGGGGGGGGGGGGGGGGGAGCAGGAAGAGAAGTGAGAGTTCGACAGAGCTCTGCTGAGCAGCAACTGCAGAGAGACAACATACGCATAGGGAATGTGTGGAGGAGTTTGGTGGTGGGTCAAGTGTCAGGGCAAATGGGATGGCCAGAGAGCATGAGCGAGATGAGGGCACCATTCTGTGTATCCTTCTAGACCATGGCACTGTAAACTCCCATCTCACCCATCCCACCCTGGCTCTCAATGAAAGCCATGCCCTGTGTCACTCCTGCTCCTGTCCTTGTTCTCTCTTGTGTTCCAACCAATGCCTCCTGACCTCTTCCGTGTCCAGCCAATCTGCTGATTTCTTAACTTGAGAGAATTCCACCTCCCTGGATGGCGATCACTGCTCTTTTTCTTTCTACTAACCCTTATCCGGCTCTACTCTTGTTAGAGTTTTGCCAAACTCCAGGTTCTAAAATATTATCATGGGGTCAAACTTCCAAACTTCTACCTTGAAACTGGCTTAGGATTTTCTTTATCCTACAAGAGGCAGTCAAGGAACTGAAGCACACAGAGAAAACTTCATTAAAAGGAGGGTTTGACAGAGGTCTAGACAGAAGTATAGACAAAAAGAACAGGGAAAGAAATGCCAGGTCATGAGTCCAAGCATAGGAAGTGCTTGAAGTTTGGAAATAAACATGTTTAGATGTCAAGAGATCATCTTGCGTAGTTGGAATAGACGGTACTTAGAGATTCTTAAAGAGAAGGCAAAGTGTTATATAGCGACTAGGTATTGGACAACTAACTAACCAGGTGATATTCCTGTTTCAAGAATATTTGTCCTTTAATCTGTTGGGTGAAATTCAGGGAAAGGTGGCTGTAGGCATGAAGACTATGTAGGAAGACATCCCGGACATATGAGAAAGGAGTACACAAAGCGATATGCCAACAGAGAAAATGGAAAGAAAGCTCTTAGATGGCTCAGATCGAAGGCTCACTCATCTCCTGGTGGCAGATGAAGAGCAAGACGGTGTCAATGATGACTCAAGGCTGGGACCGAGGTATCTAGGAAGACAGTGGTGTGGGTGAGTGTGTGGGGTTTAGTCTGACTTCAAGTGTCAGACATTTGGAGTCAGAAATGATGGACATAAGTAAGTGAAGATGTATAGCAATCTGGGTTGTATATAGCACTGGAATCAATGATAGATTTGAAGCCTGTTATTCTGGACCTATCATAGTAGAAGTGGAAACTTTGAGGAAGAATATTGTATGAACAAAAAGAAGCCATCAGGAAGACCTGTACTGGTCTCTTGTCTAATGTCAATTATGTTTCTTCCACTTACACAATACTGCATCACAAGGTGGGATATATTCATCCCTCCATCTGTTCAACCATCACCACATCCGACTAGTGTTGGGGTCTACCATGACCCAGCACTACAGTAGAGGCTGTGGATATAATCAGAGGTGATATACTGTTGAACAGCCAGTATACATTAGGCACCAACCAGTTAGAATGACCATATGCTGTGACACTGGAGCAGGGTACTGGAGACCATTAACCCTTTAGTGCTGGACCAGGGGTAAATGTAATAGGACAGGGCATATGGAATGTCAGGGGATGGAGGACACTTGGGGGCTTGGGGCAGCAGCAGTTTACCAATCAGTGTCCTAATTGATATATTCCAGCTGAGTATCAGCCTGGGAACAAGAATGAACAATTCAGACCTAGCCCCTATATTCATTCATAACGCCTCTAATCTAGAGCTGCCCTGCCCAGCTTAACAAGTAGTTATTGGCCACATGTACTTAAGTTGAAATTAATTAAAAATAATAAAATAAAATAAAGTTACTTAAAATAACTAGAATTAAAAAAAAAACCACTTAGTTTTCAGTTACACTAGCTACATTTCAAGTGCTCAATGGCTACATCTTGTGGTTACCATATTGGCATGGTAACCACGTGTTATATCAATGGTTACCATATTGGCATGGTAACCACATGTTACACCAGTGGTTACCATATTGGACAGATAAAGAATATTCCTATCTACTATCTTAGCAAGGTAACTACATAAGGTGATGGGTATGTTAATTAGCTTGATTATGCTAATCATTTTACAATGTATATATGTATCAACATATCACATGTCATATACCTTAAATATATATAATTTTTAATTTGTCAAAATACTTCAATAAGCTGGGGGGGGGAAGGAATATTTTTATCATCACAGCACTGGGCTAAAGAAAAAGACAAACATTAAATTAATTTTTGCTCAATTAATTAATTAATTATAATTGTGATATAGCATACCATGAAAGTGTAACCTGACAGGCAGTAGAGGTCAAGGAAGCCTTCCATTGGAAGCTAAATTTAAAAGTTGTAGGAAATAATTCCGAGGTTTCAGTCTTACCAATGATTCTGCTGCCACAAGATCCCTCTGTCGCTTTCCTTTTAGCACACCAATCGCAAAGGGATGTGGAGAGCTAGAAATATATGTTGGTTTATGTGAGCTAACTCTTTATTCTATGTACATTGGCCCATCTGTGTCCAAGGGTCCCAATGCAAATGGAACATTCTGGAAAAAATTAAACAATGAAAGATAACCAAACTTTGGAAGCAGGAAATGGAAGCCAATGGAGACACCAAAACCCTGATTCAGACCAAAGCAAGGCATCCGCCACAGCAACAGTCCAGGTGCAACATTAAACATGAGCAAATTCCAACTGCAAAGTCATTGCTTCTGCTAAAAGCCCCTAAGAGACTGGGGCAGTGTCCTAACCAGCCCTGTGCTCCACATGTGGTGGATAAGGAACCCACAAGGCCCAGGCATACGGCCAACTTAGCTGCCAGATCATCTGCAGTCCTGGTAACCAAGCAACCTCCCAGAACTCAATCTTCCTTCCAGGAGAAGTGACCTGTTGGCCCCAGAAGCTGATTGAGGTTCATTGTAACAGAGAAGCTATAGTCACAAGAAAAGCACTGAAAACTGTTAGGTGCACAGAGATTGGCCAGCGTCCCTAACCATCCCCAATGAGTCATTTTTCCATTTCTTCCTCTTAATTTTTTTTTAAAATTATCATCTCTGCCCACTAGTTTGGAGCAGCAAATTAATACTTTTCTCTCTCTCCCTCTTTAGACTGCAGTTGTAGATACAGAAATGCCATATCCATAGACAAATTAACATGAGCTTCCTTACAACACTGTACTAATTATCTCAGGGACCAGAGCCTCCCCTAAGTTAGAAGCTTCAGCCCCAGTGCAAGGTTGGAACATGACTTCCTTTCTGAGAAGCAGCAATTTGTATCATGCTCAGAAGGCAGAGGGGTGGGAAGGTCACATATAATCTGAAAACCCATCTTGAAACCTTCCTTCTTCTATCCCTCCCTGCCTCCCTGCACCACAAAGGCATCTGGGAGAAGAATTCTGCTTGAAACAGAAAAAGATAAGTAACAAGCATATTTAACTTCACACCAAATAGATGTGAACAGACATCATGCCAAACAGCACCCTCCTTTTTACTTAAAAAACCTAGCAGTTTTCAGAAAATGCTGTATCCTGAACTTCAAAGGCATGAAAAGATAGATGTGGCATGTACGGAATTAGAGATGGAATTTCCTTTATTACTAGGAACAAAAGCTGTGAGTCTAATCTCTTGTGTGATACAAGCTTTAGCTGATCAGGGTTATACGAAATTATTCTAATGTAGCTAACAGCTAATACACCATCTTTTTATTTCTTTTGGGCTCCTCTCCTCCTCCTTCTCTCCATTCCCATATGCAAATTCCATACCAACAAGGGGAGTCCTGGAATAAGACTGAGGGCAAAGAATCCCCTTTGATCAGCCTCTTCCAGGCCTGGAGTTCCATGGCCTCCAATTTTACCTGCTCCTTTATGATGTGGGATGATATTTGATGTACCAAATCACACTCCTGCGCTCCCAGAAGTAGAATATGCTAAGCAATTCTGAAACCTATGAAGGAAGCTCATCTTGAAAAATAAATATCTCTTCAAGTTAGCCTTTTTAATATTTTTCCTTTAAATCTAGTCAAGCATGGTTGTTGGGGGGCAGGGAGGAGACGATGGTAATCAGCTTAACAGTAACCGCCAAAACTCTTGGACCAACAGCCTTTTTAAATTTTGATATTTATGGCTTAATTATTACAGATTTTTTCATATAGCAAGTTGTTCAGCAATAGAACTACTGCAGAGGACAGCTGATGTCAGAGACTTTTTATGAAGGTGCTACTCCCAATGCTAGCTAGTGTATTAAAAATAAGAGAGAGAGAGAGTTGGGAAAATTGGACAAAATACTGCTAGCTTCACCAAAAATAAAGTCCTTGTGTACGAATAAGGCAGATGGTGGAAAAGTGCTTACTTGCTAAAAACAAATGAACCCCAGCATCTTAAAGTACAGAATTTCTTTTTTTTGCAGTAATTTTTATATAGTAGTCACGTACTCGGGCTCAAAAGGAGCAAAATGATTTGTTCTTGTTAAGTGCCTCAAGAAATACATGGTCTCACTACCCGATTTGTGTTTGTTGGTATTACTACTTTGTAGGGTCATGTGACTGGGGAGGGGGAGAAAATGTTCCCTGATGAGAAACCTTAGGGAACAGAAGGAAAACAAGAACACATTTCATTTTAACCCCCAGTTAATAATGGTGGGTTTAGACTATTGACAATCTCACACATTTCCCAGATTCATTATATGGGTGGGGGTCTGGGAAGGGTGGTTCTACACAGCAAACCCCCTTCTCATCTCTGAATCCAATGCAATCATGCAGAAAAGAGAGGCACAGGCAGGCAGCAAAGTTGCTGTGGGAACTTCAGGCCTGCAGAAGAGAGCTTTTCATAGAGAACAGGATCAAAGAAATGGACGTATTTATGTAATGAACATTCAAGACGGGTTGCACTTACTGAATGCTGAGTCCGATCAAGGAAGCTGTAAGTTCCACTTGCATGAGTTCTTTGAGCAGTTTCCTAAGGAAGAAAAGAGGGGAAGACTTTAGTATCAAGGAATATCTTCTTGAATTATGTTTGCACCTTTTTGTCTTAGTAATATTGGTTAAACTCTAAAACAGGTTCTGACTACACTGTGAATTTACCAATGATGATGGTGGCAAAGATGACAGAAATGATTAAGTTATTCAATATATTTTTATCGGATCCTTTCACACTCCAATAAGGAAGGCATTTTTTTTTTTTTTTTTTTTTTTTCCTATTTCCAAAGAGGAAACTGAAGCTCAGACAACTCAATTAGTTGCACAAGGCATGCATGTGCTTGTATATAATGGAGTCTGGATTTGAACTTGGGCAATTGGACACCAAGCTTAGAAATACTCTGATGTACTCTTCTCCTACACACAGTGAGCTGTTCATCACAGAATGTGTTCAAGAAAAGACTGGAGGTCGACATTTCAGAGATATTATTGTGAATTTTCCTGCATGGAGTTAGGTCATATGAAATAAACTCTAAATTTTGTTCCAGCTACAGAATGGCAAGACTCTATAATGTTCAGTCACATGATAGCTAAAGTTTAAAGACAGAAGTGACTTCATTTTGCAATGAGTAGAATTGTGATATAAATGTCCCATCAGTAATAAATTTCATAAATCTGGCTATCATCCCCTAATCAGAGGAGTAAGATTCATGTGCATTAATATGTAAATAAACCAAGTAACACCTGAACTGCCGACCTCTAATTCAGTGAATTGGGGGAGAGGTCATCTCCAAGCAGAAAAATCAAGATTTACTAATAGATCTAAAAGACTTTCATGGTATCTCGTACCCACAAGGGTTAACACTGATCTGCTCCATCTCTGGGGAGAAACTTAAGTAGCAGAGATGGGACTGGTTTGCAGGGCTGGAAGTCTCATCCAGGGCTCACTCAGTTACTCTTAAAAAGCAACAATACAATTTACACCCAGACTCAATGCAATTCACAAGTTTCAAGCTTAATTTTAAACAGTATTTGCAGATATGTTTACAAAATATGCCCCTTTCTTAATGTGATAGACTTGTTTGATGAGTCTACTGGTGCTGAGAACATCAAGTAATTCCAAAATACTGGAAAGAGAGGAGACCTGTAGAGAGCCCTAGAATATACACAGCTATAACCTAATGAAGATGGTGAATGACAGTGTGCACCCTTCAAGAGCCTTTTGCTTTGTATTTCAATGTCTTCAACTTCTTTTTTTGTTTTAATTGATATGTAACAATCACACATATTTATGGAATACAATGTGATGTTTTGATACATGATACATTGTGCAATGATCAAATCAGGGTAATCAGTAAATCCATCACCTTAAACATTTGTCCTTTGTGGTGAGAACATTCAGAATCCCCTCTTCTAGCTATTTTGTACTGCACAATACACTATTGCTAACTGCAGTTGCCCTACTGTGCAATAGAACACCAGAACCTATTCCTCCTATCTAACTGTAACTTCATTCCTGTTTACCAACCTCTCACATTCTCCTCCCCCTACCCTTCTTTTAACTGGTGAAAATGATCAGTCTCATGAACCAGTGTCAACAAAACCAGTGATGCATCCATCCATCCATCTGTCCATCCATCCATCCATCCATTGCCCACCCCTCCACCCATCCACCCATCTAACCATCCATTCTTCCAATCATCCTCAGATCCACTACCTACTAGTATTGTGAACATGGCCAAGTCACTTAACCTTTCTTTGATACAGTTTCCTCATCTGCAAAATGGGAACAAACACAGTATCTGCCTCAGGGATTGCAGTGAGTATTAAAAGTTAATATTTGCAAAGCACTTAGCATTGTGTCTAGCACAAAGTCAGTACTGTTTAAAAGTTTATTACGTATTAAGCCTTTTTTCTAATGCCAGGCACTTACTCTTGATGCCTACAGTGTATGGAGTGGGGTGGGGGAGGAAACAGATCTTGGTCAGGGATATTTAGGAAGTGACAATGGAGCTGAGATCTTAAAGATGAGAAGAACGGAACCACATGAAATAGAAGAACATGATTTGGAAAAAAAGAGTTAGGACAGTTAGAAAGTGAATAGTCAAACTACAGCAATAGTATATAGTAATTAGTATAGTAATAGTCAAATAGCAATAATGGTAGAAGTACATTTTTTGAATGCTTATCCCAGGCTCTGTACCAAACTTTACATGCATCCTCTTAGTTATTAAAAATAATGATAGCTACTAAGGTCAGGTTCAACCTCCTCTCCAGCCACTTTCTCCATCCCCAAACACAATCACCCAGACACTCTAAGACCCAGCTAAAATGAATGATGTAAGAGACACAGAGGCTGTCACTCCTCTAGCTGTTCAATCATGTGTTTCCCTCTTCATGAACCACCCTTCCTCTGGCCCAATTTGAACTCATTTTTCAAGGTCCATCCCACTGTGCTCTCTGTAGCTTTCAGAGACCCTTCCAGCCAGACTTAATTTTCAGAGGGGGGACGATGTCCTTGTGGCCCTTCATGTGTGCTATGAGTCAAATGTGTCCCCAAAATTCATGTGTTGGAAACTTAATCCCCACTGTAACAGTGTTGAGGGTGGAAAATCCAACTGTGGTATTTAAAAGGTGAGGCCTTTAAGAACTGATTACATTGTGAGGACTGTGCCCTCGTGAATGGATTGACCCATTCGTGGAGTGATGAGTGTGGTTCTGATGGCTTTAAAAGGAGAGCAAGTGAGCAGGTCCACTCTCTCTTGCACAACCCATTCCAACCATGTGACATGCTGCATTACTGTAGAGCCACCATCAAGAAGAAGGCCCTCACCAAATATGTTCTCTGGACTTTGGACTTCCCAGCCTCCAAAAACTCTAAGGAATAAATTTTATTTCTTTATAAATTTCCCGGTTTCAGGTAATTTGTTACAAGCAAAAGAAACAAACTGATACATGCATTCTCTATCCAAACCAGAATCATACATCCTCTGTGGATTTGGCCTACCCCAGCTGGGCACTCCTGGATGGCAAGGACAATGTTTAATTCAACTTTGTAGCATTATCCTCCGGCACAGTTCCCAGCTATTTAGCAGCCTCACTACAATAGATAGTCCAAGAAGTAACTCCTCATTGACCCAAAGCATTAGAACACCAAGGAAGAACATTAGCCTTCATTCCAAAGAGTGGTTGTCTCTGAGCTACCGGACCTTCTCTGGTACTCCTGTACATGGTACTCAGGTAATACCATTTAATTTCATGTCTCTGTCAGCACTATGCCCACACCTTTACATCTGTTTTTAATCCAACCTGCACTTGCAATGAATTGTATAGCTCCCTCCTTTCCACAAATAAGAATCTGTCAAGTCCTTTAGGTAGCTTGTTTTATAAAAACAAACAAAGCTAAGAATGATTGTTACAAGGTGAGAATAGAAATTATCTTTAGCAATGGCACCAGGCAGCAGAAAAACCTGAGATGCTCTCTCAAGTTCTACAGGAGTGATGTGGTTTTTTGGTCTGTTTTTTAAACAAAGATTGTCCTAAGTTTGCAATTACTCTTGCAAACTACCTGAAGAGCAATTTGCAACTTGGGAAGAATCTTGGGCCCCAGCAGAATTGGGAGGAATTTCCATCATCCTGAGACTACGCCGGAGCTAAAGAGCCGCAAGTAAAGGGAACTTGGAAGGACAAGGGAACAGAGTCAGGCAGAATGAAGTTGAATGCTCATTTCCTGCATTAGATACCTTCACCTGAGCTCTTAGTCCAAACACATGCTATTAAACACATGCACAAAATAGCAAACCGATTACTTTCGAAACACTTATATCGATGACCTTTAGGCAGCCAGTATGTAGTTTAAGTTTCCAACTCCGACTCTCTTAACAGGGCTGGCTTCTGCAGTGTTCTGCTTCATAGACTCTGCCATCCACTGCTCTATGGTTTTCCCCAGGGGGATTGACTGCAGGACATCTCCTCCTGTTTCCAGGCTTGCACCCTCATCCCTCCACAGGGCACGCAGAGCAATTTTTACAAAGCGTGAATATGACCATGCTGCTTGATTGTGCAAACCCTCTACTAATGGCTTCCCGTGGCATTCAGGGCCTGCCCTGTGTGATAGCTTGACATCCTGCGGGATGCCCCCCCGGCCACAGCTCCAGCCTTATTTGTTTATTATGAGGCTATTATGACCCTTCCAGTTCTGGGCTATGTTTGACTCACTGCTACAGGTCAAATATGCCCCCAAAAGTTCATGTATTAGAAACTTGACCCCCTGACTGTAAATTAGTACAACCACTATGGAAAACAGTATGGAGGTTTCTCAAACAACTACAGATAGACCTTCCATATGATCCAGTGATCCCACTGGTGGATATATACCCAAAGGAATGGAAATCATTATGTTGAAGGGATAAATGCACTCCATGTTCATCGCAGCTCTGTTTACAATAGCCAAGATATGGAACGAACGTAAACATCTATCAATGGACGATTGGATAAGGAAAATGTGGTGTATACACACCGTGGAATACTACTCTGCCATAAAAAAGAATGAAATTCTCCCCTTTGCAACAACATGGATGAGCTTAGAGACACATGTTGAGTGAAATAAGCAAAGCACAGAGGGATAAATACTGCATGTCCTCACTCATATGTGGGAGCTAAGAGTGAAACAAGGAAGGAAAGAAAGACCACAGTGGTGCATTGGACTTACAGAGAGAGTGAACATACCTAGGGACACAAAGTGGAGTTGGGGGAATAGGAGGATGGGGAGGGAGGTCAGGGATAATTGGATGTGGGTCATGGGGTATAATCACAATTTGTGGTAATGGGCATGATGCCAGTATGGATCTGGCCATCACATCTTTGGCACGAGTGGTGACAATCAGCTTTGTATCTCATGAATATTCATAACGAATAAAAAAAAGAGACCTGACCTCCCATTGTAACAATGTTAAGAGGGTGGGAAATCCAATCATGGTATTTGAAAGGTGGGTCCTTTAAGAGGTGAGTAAATTGTGAGGACTGTGCCCTTGAGAATAGATTGATCCATTCATGGAGTAATGGGTGTGGTTCTGATGGATTTAAAACAAGAGCAAGGTAGAAGTTTATCTCACTTTTGTTCAGCTCATACTTGCCATGTTCCACCCTGGTTATCACAAGACTCTGTAGAGTCACCACCAGCGAGAAGACCCTCACCAGATGTGTTCACTGGGCCATGGACTTCCTAGCCCCCAAAACTGTAAGAAATAAATTGCATTTCTTTATAAATTACCCAGTTTCGGGTATTCTATTATGAGCAACAGAATTGGATGAATACAATCCCCACCTGTCACAGAGATGGTGTACGTGCCGTGTCTTTGACCCGAGATGCTCTTAACACCTAATTACCTCCCATGCATGGATACTTCCTTATGGAAAGACCCTACCACATGGTCTCAAGATCCCATTAACCTTCCTTCATAGCATATATCACGGTTCTCATTTTACATCCAATTAAAAATTATTTGAAAAAAAGTCTGCCTGTCTCACCAGTGTGTTAGCTCCGTGAGGGCAGAGACTGTGCTGGTTTTGCTGAGCATTTTTACTCTAGCTCCAATCACAACACCATAGATATGGAAGTCATTCAGTAAATATTTACCCAAGGAAGGAAAAATGGAAGGCAGGAAGAGGAGGAGGGAGGGAGGAAGGAAAGAGAGGTGTCCTCACCCTATTGCTAATTTTATGCACACTCCCAGTGACTACTCAGCTTCTCTAAGTCATTTTTCCTTCCCCTAACCCGCCTCTGTTTAGGATTGTCCTGGAAATTATGTCTGAAGTAGATGATCCTGGCTCCATGAGTAAGGTCTATGTGGAGCTGGGATGAAACCTCACCTGATCTAGGTTCAATTTTCTCCCAGGAATTTGAAAGTCACTCAAGTTTCTCCGGTTACTTCAGTTTGTAGAACTGAAACCTCTTTGATTGTGGGGTCACCATTCTCTGCCATGTGGCCAGAAAACAGCAGAAGAAGCAGATATGAGACCAAGAGCAATGAGCAGATGGAAAAACAGGAGAGTGGAGGGGCCTTGGGAGGAGGGCTTTGGGGGGGCAGGTGGCTACCTTGTTGCCTGATTACACAGCAGTGCAAGATGCCTGTTCCTTATGGGACTGAGAACACCTCCCGCCTTTCTGTGCCAAGACTCACTCCTGTGCTGGTTAAGGAATATCTGCATTTCTTGAGTTCCTTTGAGTAGGTTTCTGTTGCTTGCAAACAGAGGAGTCAAGTGTATCTATCTTGGAGGGTGGCTCCTCACCTAGCTAGGTGGATTTCCTGTCCACGTTGCATTTAGGTAAGCAAACCGTATCTTGATCACATCAGTGACTGTGATTGGAATGCACTCTCTCCAAGCTCTGCAGCAGCCTCTCACTTTATTGGGGTGTCTGGGGTTTAACTATACTTGAAAGCACTCTGAAGCTCCATCAGCAGGCTGCACAGGGTCATACAGCCCATCCCACCTGGGAGTTATCTTGTGCAATGTGGTGATGGTGGAGCATAGAGAGGTTAGTGCGCATGACACCTGGGATGAGAGGAATGGATGAGGATGGGTCCTGCACTGAATCCTCCTTAGACTGGAGATAGAGGCCTCCCCCAAAGGAATCCAGTGACTCCAGCCACCTCACACAGGGCTGCTGACCAGTGACCACTACTGCAGTCAGATCAGCCGTGGTCAGCCACACAAAAGATTCCCCGTGTCCCAGGATTCGCTGCAGGATCTCAGCACCCTGAGCTCTAGATTCAGAACCCATATGTAATTTTACTGTAAATCTGTAGTTGATTTTCTAAGGAGAGCCATGGGTTAAAGCACCACCTCCCACCGCAATCCCGTGCAAGCATCCCACTCAGCAAGGGCAGCATGGGACATGCTTCAACTTCAGGAGTTGATGCCCCCATGTCATCTCCTTCTGCCCCACACCCAATCCCCACATCAGATGCCTGGTCTCCGTGTTGAGTGTTCCTCAAATAGATATTCTCCCCCCATCCCCTTATATGTGTTGCATATGAATGACTGAACTGAACAAGAACAAAACTCAAGAGCCAATAGTTCTAAACTCACATGGGATGCCCCAGCCTCTCTAGTATCACTCTGCCTGTGCACCACTTCTCTCTTCTGCCTGGGGTTCTGTTTGTTCTTTTTCTTCCCAGCATATGTGCTCCTCTTCTTCACGTCTTTGGGGAGTCCTCATTGACACCCCCACCCGAGGAGCTCCCTCTTCTCCACTCTTAGAATCCAGTTAGCATCTCTAAGCACTCCATTCATGCACATCTATCTCCATGTCTGTCTCCTCCATTGGACTGTCAGCACCTCGGAGCTCCTGGCTGTGTTTTGTCATATTCATGAGTGTCATATTCATATTCACAGATTTTGGACACAGACTTGGATTCACAATCAATTCTCCTATTTGTTCAGCTTTGGGCAAACTGCTTGATGTCTCTGAGCCTCAGTTTCCCTATCTGTAGAATGGGGATATGATACGCTCCTCTGAGGGTTGATGCAAGGATGACATATCCTAATCTCCAGGTGCTGCTACTCAATACATGTTTATCAAGCCCCATAAACAAGAGCTACGCCTACCTGATTAACAAGTCCTTTCAATAAACAAAGCTTAATATGCTTTGCAAAATTTTTCCAAAATGGTAAGATCATCCAGATGACTATCAGTATAGCCCTGTGTTAGAAACCAACACAGCACCTGGCACATAGTAGGTGCTCATTAAAGATTTCTGAAAATAAGGAACCAATGGGACTCTTCTCTTACTGATGAAATAAAATTGTAGCTGCTATTCAAAGGCTTATATTTGACTTGTCATACTGTTTAAATGCAATAACCATCAATTAATCTCTCTGTTGCATTTAATTTGGCCATACTTGCCTATTCAACAAAGGCTCAGGTACATGTCTGTGGCTGCTCCGTGGAAGTGTTCCTCCCAGACTCCCTCTCTAGAGAAGCAAACTTCTACCCGAAGCTCCAGGGACCTCCAAGGGACTAACGATATTACACCCCGCATGTCACCCCCCTGTGAGCCTTATTGTTGGTGTGTTTAATTTCCTGTCTTGGCCTTACAGGAGATTTCTAATGTTTGGGCTGTAGGGTATGTTCTGATTAAAAATAATCCTCCCAATTACGGGTTGTCATGAGCCTCCTGTCACGCGCACTCTGCCATCAGCCTCTGCTTCCCCGTCAGCAATAATTGTGTCTGCAGTACCTAACTGTAAATGAAAACCCAAGGGGCAAGTTTGGGTCCCTGGTTCCTGGGCCGCGCCGGATCTTTTAATTTGCACTGTCTGTCAAAAGGATGCGACTGTGTGTACTCCAAAGAAATCCTCTGACTCTCAGATTCAAGGCCAGAGAGAGCAGTTGTAACACAGCCTTCTCAGAGAAATTGTATTTGAACCCGCCAGAGATAACAGGGTGTGTGGAAGCAAAGAGGCTCTTTTTACTGTGCTCAAAAATTTAGGTAGACCCGCTATGAGAAGGGAAGCAGAACTCCAGGGAAATTTCAAGGTGTATTTATATTATTTTTCCACCAAGTACATAAGACAGGACATTGAATTCAAAGCATGTGATCACAACTCTTTGAAAGGAGATGTACACATGAGACCTGATTATTTCAATCTCTGTAAAATTAAAACTTTCCGGGTATGGGGTGAGAGGAAAGAGGTATGTGTTCTTCAGCTGGGAAATATCATCAAGGTTTCTTGTGTAACCAGAGAGGAGATGTCCCCATGGGTGGGACCAGACTAGGCACTCGAATTATGATATTGAGTTGAAAAGTCATCAGGTGGAGACAGTGACTGGGCATAGTTCCGTTTTGATAGTAAGGAAGGGGGTAATACTTTTGGTGTGCCTTTACACCCCATGTCTGTTTTTCCTGCAGTTCCAGACAGCATTTATATCTGCTGTTTCACCCATCCTGATGCCTGGATGAAAGCTCCATTCTTAGGATAAACAGGAGATAGTAATGCATCTTTCCCAGAAACTGCCCTCTAGCTGAGCCTAGCTTCCGAGGGCGTCTGTTACTTACGGTTATATGTTGGTGAGACATATTTTGGGCCACATAGGCAGGTTGTTCAAGCCCAGGAAAATGTACCAGTGAAGCTTGGATATACATCAGAGGTCAACAAACTAGAGACCATGGGTCAAATCAACACACAGGCTGTTTTTTATTTTATTTTTTGTAAATAAAGTTTTACTGGGATGCAGCCATTCATTTGTTTACATATATGTTATCTTTGGCTGCAGAGTTGAGTAGCTGATAAACGGTATGGCTCACAAAATCAGAAACAGAAATTCACACATAGATTCACAAGGGTCTAAAGAAATAAATGTATTTATTAGAAATATATTATTTAAATAGTATATAAATATATTATTTATATAGTGTATAATACTAATTTATATTACATATATTATATAATAATATAATTATATAGAATAAATTATAATTTATATATAAGTATTATATTTATGTAATATAATAATATTACATCTATAAAATTATTATAGATATATTATCTACAATATATTATAATATAATATTATCTATAATATATTATAGATACAATATATATTATATTAATATATATGTAATATACATATTATAATATAATATAATAATATATACCATATAATAGTAATTATTCTTTATATATTCACTTAGATCCAATTAGAATTATAAATAAATTAATTAATATTATTATCTGCCAGTACTAAACACTTTCCATGTACCAGGCACTATATTTGCAAAAGCTCCTCTAAGCACTACCACCATTATTTCCCTTTTAATAATGATGAACTAGGCATTTAAGAATCTGGAAGAACTTGGCCCAGATTTTACCACTAGTCATCAACAAAGCCAGGATCCAAATCCAGTTCTGTGTGGCTCTAAAGTTCTAAAGTTCATACTTTTAACTAATATTTAGTCTGCCTCTCTTTTTTTGTTTGTTTGTTTTTTAATACAAATGTTGTCTAGTTTGGCTTTTTTGGTAGGTCCATGGGGCTCACTTCTAACAAGAAGAAAAAATACAACCACCATCTTCACAAAGCAGCTTTTCTAAAATATTTTCCTTTACCAATCCCATCATGAGCCTAGAGAATTCCCAAATTCCATCATTTAAAGGGGGGATCTCTGGTGGCTCGTGACATTTCCTTAGAGGCAGAGGGCGCAGAGCAAAGCAAATCAGAGAAAAGGAGCCTTTTTAATTTCTGCAGACAGATTCTTAGGTTGTCTAAAGACTTGCAGAAACGGATGGCAAGGGCTGGCTGGTTATGGGCACCGCTCAGAATTGTTTGGGAAATGAAAACACTCCTTCCCATCACTGAAGAAATGGCAGAGACTCTTCCCGCCAAGAAGAATGAGGCTTCTCAGCAAATACTCATGGGTTTGCACGAACGGAGTTTACCCAAATCCATCAGTGTCGGGAGGTGGCCTGGCACATACTTGCTATAAAGACCAAAGAATCTCATTCACATAGAAACTGCCAAACTTCTCACGTAAAACAAAACAAAACAAAACAAAAAACTCAGGACATGAAAGAAGGGATGGTCTCTGCAGAAACGTGATGCAGAAAGCTCCGACCCTTCAAATGCATGAGTGAGAACAGTGTCACCTGCAACTCACAGGGCTTGAAGAAGAGTAAGCAGACCCCCTGTGCAGTTTCTGCCGGTTACTCAACTCTCCGCTTAAATGCCATTACTGTAGCAGCCTCTCCCGACCTGTTTCTGCAGCAAATCTAGGACAGGCTCCCTTGTCACGTTATTCTCAGTTACAACTATACATAAGTCACAGCAAATCATAAGCTTTTGATTAGTGTGTCTCTCTCACGGGCCTGAACGCTCCATGAGGACTCGGACACGGAGAGTTAAGTTCCCCACTGAACGCTCTGCACCCAGCACAGTACCTAGAACAAAACTGAAGCTCATTAAATATTGGCTCGGTGAATGAATGAGTGAATAATTCTAGGACAAAACCACATTTTTCTTTGGCATCAATTCGAGACCTAGTAGTTTATCACTAAGCACCCTGCACTAACAACTCTTCCTTTCAGACAAATTGCCTACCCACCCTATGTTCAGCTTCTTACAGGTTGGTGAGAGAACAGACCAGGACTTTCAAAGAGATGAGTATATGTATGAAGGAAGAGCTCTGACCTTCAGAGTCATACCCACTTGGGTACAAATCCTGGCTCCAGTGCTTTAGCTGTGTGACCTTGGATGAGGTGACTTCCATCTCTGGGCCTCAACTCTTTTAAGTATAAGAATTGAAAAGGACTCTTTTACAGTATTGTTATAATAATTAAATGATGTGGGTTGGGGGGCCAAGGGCCTCAGTCATGCCCCCCCCCCATCCACATCCAGCCCAGCGACAACCACAAGGCCACCGCCAGAAGCACTCTGGGCTCCCAAGCCAGGGTGGGGGGTACCAGGGGACTCAGCCATTCCCCCCAACATCCACATGAGCCCAGCTACAACCACATAGGCTGCCACCAGAAGCACCCCAGGCTCCTGAGCCAGGGTGGGGGTGCTGAGGGCCTCAGCCATTCCCCGAAGTTCACATCCAGCCCAGTGACAAACACCGGGCTGCTGCTGGAAGTGCCCTGATCTCCTGAGCTGGGTTGAGGAGGCCAAGAACCTCAGCAACACCCCTTCAACATCCATATGTGACCTAGTGAGAACCACCAGGCCACCACTGGAAGAGCCCTGGGCTCATGAGCCAGGCTGGGGGTCACCAAGGCCCTCAGCAACATCCCCGATGTCCACATCCAGCCCAGCCATGACCAAGACACCACCAGAAGCCCACTGGGCTCCTCTGCTGGAGTAAGGGGGGGTGCCACAGGCCTCGACCATGTCCCTGTCCCACCTTCCTCATCCTGCCACCCTATCCGCCTCTCCCTTCCTCTCTCCCCCTTCATCCCAACTTCTCTACAACATCTTAGAATGTAAAATAATAATAATAATAAATAAATATTTTTAAATGAGATAATATACAGGAAAAGGACTTAAAGAATGGCTACAGTTGGTGTTCAAAAAGCTGTAGCTACTCAAATCATATTTAAGTCCTCCTCCCAAGCTGAAGAGACCTTAAGAAATAAAAATGATGGAAAATATTGCAACTTAAATGAACTCAATAAATATCTATCTGGAACTGATAGTGACATATGTATGTGAGTTTATATAAATGAAGACAATGCCAGTAACAAGAGTATAATGACGATAATAATAGTAATTAACAGAAAGAAGAAGAGGAGGAGGAGGATCTAATGTTTACTGTGTATCGTGCTCTATGACAATTTGTTTGAAGTATTGCACTGAATTTCCATTACATCCTTATTCTGTAGGCATCATCTCCAATTTTCAGATGAAGCATGATCGTCACAGAGGTTAAATACTGGTGCAGGTTCCCACCAAGAAGCCAGAACTTGAACCCTGATCTGAAGGGCAAACATGCTGTCTTTGCTCTCAAAGAGGATGCTCCATTCCAAGTAGACATTGCATGCGTGTGACTGCCCAAGGAAGGATCTGGGATAGTCTAAGAGAGACACTGACGTGCTTCTACAAAAGAGGAGCTTAGATGTGCCTGCCGTGAGGCTACGAGGCCATGATCAGCTCTCACACACACACACGAAGCTACTGCACAGTGGCTTGACCCTTCCCAACCCATTTACTTCGGTTTTTATCCATCATCTCACTAGTTCTTTTGATTGCTATCACTGGAGATAGAAGTTGTGCAGACACAAGCAACAAGTTTACGAAGAGAGGCCTCTCAGACATAATAATTCCAAGTGACAATGTCCTTCCCTGAACTGCAAGCAGGATTCCCAGCCTTTGAACTCCCCTCACTGGGCACATGGCTCCATGGGGAAGACTCTCCCTGGGATTCTACTTGCTCTCCTCGTCAGTTCATGACACCAGGTAGGCTGGGGGCTAAACCAACGAGTTCCATCACAGTGAAATGGAGAATGAATATAGTAATCAGAAAGCCCAGAAGAGGTTAAGACACAGACAGATTTATAGAGCTGGGATAGCACATCATTGGGAATGAACGGCACTTTTGTTCATTAATCATCTTTTACTTTGAATCTATTTCTCAATGAAAAGTGGCTTTCCATTTCTATTACCAAGATTAATGTGTCAACAATACACAATGGCATAAACTGGACTGCAGTGGAGAAGGGAAAGAAAGAGAAAAAAAAAAAGCAAAAAAAATCCCCCCGTCAGTACATAGTGTGATATATTTGGTCAGATTACTGCCTTATTTACACCACTGAGAACAATTTATTTTTGAACTTCATAAGTCATTGCTCTATAAAGAAAAAGAAACTAGCTAGCAGCCACCTACTTCAACATGGAGTAAGAAAATGTACCATAAAGAAAACCCATCCTCCACCCTGTGGGTGTCAATTTTTTAAAAAAATCTATTTAATATGTATTGGACTCCAGAGCACCTTATTACCTTATTTAGTGCAGACCCGGTAGACTCCTCAGAATAAAAACGGCACTAAAGTGATAGAAACTAAGCTATGAAATGTGGACATCATATTTTCTTCAGAGAAATAATCAGCTTATCAGAATTCATTTCAATCTAAGAAAGGTCTCATAACTACACTGCAAATTCAAGCTGGTCTCATCATTTCGAGAATGTAATCTCAAGGAAATAGCAAAACTATCAAGGAAAGCTTGGTGTCGTTATCTTTATGTATAAGAACCATAAGCATCAGATCCCGACAGAATCACTGTAGTGGGATCTGTTCCCAAGTATGGGAGACACCTCTACATGAAATGTGAAGAGAAGTGTCTTTGCTCATAATGGTGTATTTTTTTCTGAGTCACGGAGGCTACTTTTCAAAGGTCCATTGTTACATTCTTTATATCTAAAAAATCTCCCTAAATTTAGTGTTCTGAAAAATATAAGGCTTCAAAAAAATATTTTCCTAAATTAATCACTAAAAGGGGCATGAGTTTTAGTCCCATTCCTCCTGTTAACCAGCCATTTGGCCTTGATGGGGTTATTTATCTCTCTCTGGGCCTCAGTTTCCTATTTGCACAAGAAAGAGGTTGGACATTCTTGTTTTAAAAAATGCTCTTTTCTTTCAATTGCTTTAGATGATCTGGTTCATATGCAACCTCTTGAGAAAGAAAATCAACAGGGCAAGAGCAAAGATACCTCAAAAGTGTATGCAAGTTTCCATAGGAGTCAATATCAAAAGCTACAGCAATCACAATAATACACTGAACTTTCAACAGGAGAGAATAGAACTGAGGCTACCAGAGGCAGAAAAGAGGGAGAGGAAGGGGGAGGGGGGCCTAGTGACAATTTGGTAAAGGGCCACAAAAAATGATTACATTGTGTAATGTTGAACATACTAATTATCCTGATTTGAACATCACATATAGCACACAGGTATTGATATTCAACACTGTACCCCACAGATATGTACAATCAATTACATTTCAATTTTAAAAAGATTTTAAAAAAAGAGTCAATATCAAGAAAGAATATACTGTGTGCCTCACAGTGTTAAACGCTCCCTCCCAAAAAGAAAAAATTAAACAAAACAGAAAACTCATCTAATCAGAAGGGGATATTTCATTTTTTAAAAAATGCAATGGATTCCAGAAGATAAAACAAAATTCCTGGTAGCCAATCTTTCACGTTTTGCAAAAAACAACCAAGCCATTTGGTACAATGTTTCAGAAAAACAGATGATGAAATGAAGGAAAAAACAGGCAGAAAGGAGGATCCATACAGCTCTCAACATCTCTGTGTGGGAGAAATGAAAGTCATAAAACTAGACCAAAGTCAAGAAATGTTGGTAAATGTTCAGAGGGTTACATCAGGTAACCCTCAAAAGTTATATGTTTAATGTGGGAACTCATCCAATTTTGTTTTGGGTGATATTTTCTTGATGGAATGATGTTAAGTAAGAAATAAACATTGTGGGCAAAGCCATAAGAAATGTAGGAGGTTTTGAGACAGAAATATTTGCATCTCTGGTTTTGTCATAAGAGACAGTAACATATAATGAGAAGAACTGGAGACCTCCTGTAGGCAAAACTTGGATTCTGATTTTTATCTGTGTTTGCCCTGGGGCATTGATGGACTGCTCTGAACCTCAGCATCTTCTTCTGGCAAGTGGCTAGCAGTACCTATACCATTAGATTGCTCTGAGAATTGAACCAAATAGTACATGTGAAATTTGTCACAAAATGCTTGCATATAATTCTGACAAATGTCAGCAACTTTTATTAGGTGAAGCATCATGTTTGGGGCTCACATGGGGTTCAAGCAGACACTAGCATTTATAGAGCATTTACTAAATTCCAGGCACTCTCCTAAACCTTTTTTAAGGATTTTATTTTTCTTAAGTTCATAGCAAAACGGAGAAGGTAAAGAGATTTCCCAATACCCCCTGCCCCATACACGCATAGCCTCTGTTAAATTACTTTTGCTTATTTTAGTGTGTGTATCCACTCAGTAATCCATTCAACATTTTTTGAGCTCCCACTTTGTGCAAACCATCAAAGCATAGAGCCAGGTACAGTTAGGGATTCAGGGACGAATGGGGCACTCCAATTTCTAACAAGTTCTTATTGATACTAACTAATAGAAAACACAGTAAAACAAGGTTCCTGGTGGAGAAATTGAGGAGTGATGCGTTTTGACTTAGGTGGTGGTGGAGGAAACAGAGATGGTGCATGGATTGGAAAAACTGTCATCTTATGAAAGAGTATGGCTTAAACAGCTGGAAGCATGGAATTTCATGTCATGTTAGGAAATCTTGAGCAGTCTTCTAGAGCCAGAATGTGGGAAGGATATCGAGGGAAACGACCGTAGAAAGATGAGACCAAATGAAAGAGACTTCGTACATCATACCTAATACTAGGTGTACTAATTTAAGGATCGCTTACTACGTGCTAGGCATTGTGCTTAATGCTTACATGCACTACCTCTGGGAGCCTCCCTAATAACTCTCTGAAGTAGGTATTTTGTGGAGGGTGAGAGATAATTTCCTTTTTAAAACTTTTTTTAAATTGATAAATATAAATTGTATCTACTTATGGTTTACAACATGATGTTTTGAAATATGTATACATTGCAAAATGGGCTGAATTAATCTAATTAACATATATGCATTACCTCACAAACATCATTTTTTTTGTGTGGTGAGAACACTTAAAATCTACTCTGAGCAATTTTCAAGTATACAATACATTTTTATTAACTCTAGTTGCACAGTAGATCTCTTGAATTTACTCCTTCTAAATGAAATTTTGTATCCTTTGACCAATATCTTCTTGATCCCTACCTCACCCCAGTCCCTGGTAACCATCATTCTATTCTCTGCTTCTAGGAGTTTGACTTTTCTAGATTCCAGATATAAGTGAGATCAGGGTGCATTTGTCATCTGTGCCTGGCTTATTTCTCTAGACATAATGTCCTCTAGATTCATTTACGTTGTCACAAATGACAGGATATATGATATCCCATTATGTGTGTGTATATGTATACACATGAGGTAGATATTTTTAATGGCATTTTTATAGCTGAGGAAACAGCTCAGAAAGATGGGCTGCCTGTGGTCACCTAAGTGACAGGAAGGAGAATCATGCTTTTAACTGAGACAGGTCAGACTCCAGAGTCCAGGCTCTCAGCCACTGCAAATAAGTGAGTTCAGGGTTTGGGCAGTAGTTGTTAAGGGATACATTAGGATGTTTGAGAAAGGGAATGAATTGTTCTGATCTGTATTTTAGGAGAATAACAGGCCACAGAGTAGAGAATGGACTGGAAGTGAGAGAGACAGAGCTAGAGGCTTGGGAAGCTACTATAAAATGCAATCTCTGAAGCCACTTTATCTGGTCACTTCTTTGTGCTTCACCAGTTCAGTTGCTGGCTTTGTGACTTTGGATAAGTTACTCAACCTCTCTGAGCCTCAATTTTTACATCTGTATTATGGGAATCTATGTCATACGACTCATCTCAAAAGGGTTATTTTGAGGATTAAATGAATTAATGTATTTAAAGGAATTAGATTTGCCAGGTGAATTGTGGCTATGAACAACGATGTTAATTATTTTATCTTCTTCTAAGGAAGAGACATGGAAGAGCAGAAAGAGGAATGGATCAGTCCATACAGATGAGTCTCTGGGGATAAAGCTCACGCCTCAGGCACACGCCTCTTCTTCATGTTCTTACCCTTCATTTTAAAGCTATCACCACCTGCACCATTGCTCAGGGTTAATTTCCTTGCAAGGAGACTCTCTGGGTTGCAACAGCAGATGCCCTTTACCCAGGCACAAAGATATAGTATCTGATACAAGGACAGAAATAACACGAGCCAATGAATAAGGGTCTCAGTATTCTCTTCCTCACATTATTACCAATGCTTCCTCATGCCCTACCAAGGCTCCCCTTTGGGTTCCTAAACTCCAAATTACTGCATGGAGAATGCCGGGTTATTCATGAAGCAAAACAGATTGTAATTCCAAATTTTCCATTTACACCCAAAGGGTGACATGATATACTTAAATATTGGATTGCATTTGCATGCAACAAATATGTAATCTTGCCATAATTTGTTTCATTTTGAAAGCTAACCTTTGGAAAACACCCTCTTGAGATGGCTTGTCATTCTTGAACACTGCTTGGTAAATTAACACAAAGGGTATTTTTACTTTTTAATAAGCACTGTCACCAACCCAGAAGGAAAGTCTCAGTGAATCACATGTGTATACAATGTTAACTGAACCCATTAGGATCTGCTTAGCTAAAGGCTAAGTTCAGACTCTTTACAGCGGCATTCAACCAAATTTGAAAAGGAATCATCAAGCCTCACCAGCTGTTCTACGCTGATTATTCTGAAAACTTGAAAACAAAACAAGAATTTGTCAAATAAATTGACAATTGTTTTCTACATCTCAGGGATACATTGTTTACCTGTAGTGCATAATAATGGAAAGCACCTGGGGAGCTGGGAAGGCTTCTTCAAGGCATGAGTAGCACATCAGTGTGATGGAAAATGTTAACAGGCACAGAGAGAGCACACTGTGCACTAGAACTGAGCTAGCAGACACTCACATCATCCCCATTCTACAGATGAGGAAACTGAGGTTCAGAGATGTTTTATCAAATGCCCAAGGTCATAGTAATGCTAAGGCCACCAGTAATCAGTGAGGCTGGGACTTCAGCCACTGTCTAACAACAGATCCGTGTGTGCCAGATCTATCCTGTGTTCTCTTAATGGTCACTTACCTATGGCTTCCCTCTAGACAGTAAGCTTGTGCAGCTCTAATCACTAACATTTAGTGCATGCAGTGCACTAAGAATTCTTAAAATATCACCCCCAGTCATCTTGACAGCAACCTAAGAGGTGGGAACTGCTTTTATACCCATTTTCCAGCTGAGCAAAGTGAGGCTTCAGGGAATAAAGCCACTCAGCTTTTTAGCAATAAAGCCAGGATTCTGCTTCCAGAAGCCAATGTTTTACCCACTTTCTTTGACTATCTAGCACTGAACTCGGCACGAAGACGAGAACCAGCGATTGGTGCATGGAAGAGTGCGTGAGTGACTAGATCCATGGATGGGATCTCTGCAAAACGGGGGGCCTTCCCAACCATGCCCAGGGCACCTAGCAAGGTGCTCAATAAATATGGAAAAAAACAATTGTCTATATGGCTGAGTGGATGGAGACCCTGGGCTCTGATTCCTCTACAGAAGAAAGAGACGTTGTCTGATGATTATCTCCTAAGCCTTTTCACTCCCTTCCTGTCCTCTATGATAACCACACAGAAATGTGTGAATAAAATTGCTATTACATCGGGAGTCCTGCTGGATTAGCTGGTGGCCCAGGTGACATTATCGGCGCCAAGGATCATAATCCTTCACTCCCTATCTCTTTGCAAACAAAACTGACAAAACGCTCCCAGCGCTCTCTGAAGTAACCTTCACGTTTGTGAACAGTCAGCTTCATGTGTTTTCCTCCTGAGCCAGTTCCCCTGTCCCCTACTCATTTCAGGAAAGAAGCCAGCTGCAGGTAACAGAACCTTCAGCATCACAGACACTGGATCAGCAGGCTCACCCCAGTACTCTGACGTATGTAAAATGAGACTGCTTTTCAATAAAGAGAGTGCCCAGCAGTTTTTACAGATGAAGAATTTACCTGCTGGTTGCTGCAAATTTCTCACTAGTGGATTGGAGTTTGACACTTAATATTCAAACCCAACTACAGGCTATGTACTCAGAGGATAAAACTCAGTAATAGCACACAGATCCACAGGATGACACTGAGCATACAAACCTTTGGTGCAAAGACTCACTTAGGAACTTTCTGCCACAGATGGAGTTGGAAGAGACAGAGCGAGCATGGGGGGGAGGGAGGAAGGGAGGGGGGGGAGAGGGGGAGAGGGAGACGGAGAGAGGGAGAGGGAGAGAGAGAGAGAGAGAAAGAGAGAGAGAGAGGTACCCAGGGAAAAGCCTGGTCATGGGGAAAACAAGCAATGATGATCACATGCTAAGTCTCCCTGAAAATCCCCAAATATAATCCAGTAAATTGATAGTGCTGGTAGTAGTGGGGGTTAGGGAAGAAACAAGCTAACTAAACAAACGTGTATCTTTCTTATCAGCTTGTCTCCTCCTTAAACAATAGGGAATAATGTAAAAATAGAGCACAATAGCTTATTCCTTCCCTTCAAATTCATTGTATGGATATTCATCATTTTCCCCATCAGGGATTCAAAATAAAAGGAATATTTCCACAATTACACATCATAACAGAGTGATATCCAAAAGGACAATTTGTATTTATGTGCCAATTGCCAAAATACAATTTTCTAAACATGCATTAACCTAAGAGCCCTACACACTGCCCAGTTACATTTATAGCCTCTGTAGAATCTCATATAGTGCTTAACATGAAATAGGTGCTCAATAATTGCTTATAGATTAGTTTGTCTACAAGTGGGCAAATTCATACTTAGTTTTTCTTGTTTTATGGAAATTCTGAGCTAAGCCTGCTTGTTTTAAATCAAACACCACAAGCTAGAGTTGAGGATGTCTAAATGACCCATACATGTAACAATATTTGAAGCACTCACTGCTTAAAACAACTTATATAAAAAGTTGTCAACACTTAAAAATCAACATTAAATATCTATAATTCTGACTCTTTTTAATAAACCACAATATTCAACCACACTGGGACCATGTTTCTTCATGGCCAAAGATGATGAGCTGAGAAGCTGGTCAGTGTTTTCCCCAGTCCCCACCCAACTGTATTGCCTCCAACCACTTCATTGTTTGGCCCCATATAGGCATTTGAGTTTTGAATATCTGGCTTAAATATTTAGAGGGTAAGGCAAATATTATGTCTTCATTTTATTTACTGAAATGTTTATCCTTTATTCTTAGATAAACTCCATGCAATTTCTGCCTGCCCCCATGCCCCCGAAATTCTGAGATGGTACAAACCCATGCAGGCATATTGGTCAAAAAGAGGGAATGAAGGTTGGCTCTGATGGAATTCCAGGCTAGTACAGTGACATTTCCCTTCTTGCTTTCATCATCATTGCAGAAATATTCCCAAGGGGGGAAGAAATCTTAATTAACAGTTTTGAAAACCATAGCTGTGATGATTATAGCTTGTATATACAACCTTCAGTGGCTCCCAGCTGCCTACAGGATGTTTATAAATGCCTTAGCAGTGCATCTCTAGAACTAGCAAGCTGACCTCATCCTACGTTTCTGGGCTTTTTATCCCTTGACCATCTCATGCTGTGCACTGCAATCTAGATTTCATTCCCTGGTAGTTCCTGGTAGCTAGCAGAGGTATTCCCTGGTGTCTCTCTTCCTCTAGTATCTGAGATTTTACTCATCTTATTCCCTTTGGCTGGAGTCCCATTCCTGACCTTCTGTATAGGAAAATAACACTCATTTTTCAAAGTCCAGCTCAAGTGTCATTTTTTCCAGTACTGTCCTTCCCAGCCCATGTGGGCTGAACAAGCCTCTCTTGCTTTGTGTTTTTATGATCTTGTCTTCACATGCCTCCATTAAGATACACTAAGATACAGTGCTCTAAGGTATCACATAGTTATCTATCTTGTATTTATTTTTCTCTTAGATATTTACTGTTGCCTCTCTCCAAACCTAGACTGTGAGCTTCTTGAAGGCAGGTTTTATTCAACTTTGCAACCCTAGAGTTTATCAAAGAACCAGGTAGACAGGCAATGCATATTCAATGAATAAATTTACAACAAATATTCAAAGCAGAAAATGATGAGCAGTGACAGAGCGGCAAGGATGTTCGGAAAAGAGGAAGAGCTTAAATCTTGCTGGAAGATCAGGAACAGTTGCCTGGGAGATGTAACTTTTGAGAGACATCTGGTATAGCAGCTAAGGACACAGACTTTAAGCCAGAGTGTGTGGGCTTAAATCCCAGATCCAATACCTCCTAGCTGTGTGATTTGCTGCAAGTTACATAACCTCTCTGAATCTCAGTTTCTCCATTTGTAAAATGATACTATTAATATTACCTAATAAATAGAGCATTATGAAAATGAAAGATTCTGCATATGGAAAGCACATGGTATATGTACATAAATTAGCAATTATTATTTGAGCTTGGCTATGCAGGGTAGGCATGATTTGGAGTTGAAGGGAGTAGACATTCCCACAGGTGGGGAGAACAGCATAAATAAATGAAAGAAATTGTAAGTGCCCAGAGGCAACTATGCTTAATCTGCAGTATGCCACTGTGTGGAGGACAAGGTTGAAATGAGCTGGAGGCAGATCAGAAAGGACTTTGAATATCAGTCTAGAATTTTTGAACTGTACTTGTAAGAAGTAAAGAACTGGGGGGTTCCGGGATGCAGCTCTCAGGCTGGGTTTCAGCTATTTATTTCAGGCAACTCTTTTCATACCCAAATCCAGAGAACTACAAAGCTGGTTATGAAGATGCATGAAGTCACCAGAAACAGATAGTTTAGTGACTTTACGACAATGTATGCGAATAAGACAATTCATCTGGAAGGGTAAAAATCAGTCTGACTATAGGAATTTTCTGACATGAAAAACAAATTGACTACTTGAGATCCTCCCTCCCAACCGTCTTTTTGTTTTTCTTTAGACATTATCTAAAACTCTACAAAACAAAGCAGGACTTAAGGTCAATAAGAACATGAATATTAATAGGCTGGTTTCAATGTTCGAATGTATCCATTTGACCTTGGATTATAGAAGAACTTTAAGTTTTTGGTAAGCTCTCAGAACTACCTCCCACCAGAGAAAAATTCACATGTAATTAGTTGTTTTTTTTTTTTTTTTTTTTTTTTTTTCTTTTTCCCCCTCCCCCCCCCCCCCCCTTGGGCCGAAAGTTTTTTTAAAATTTTTTTCCTTTTTTTTTTTTTTTTTCTTTTTCCCCCTCCCCCCCCCCCCCCCTTGGGCCGAAAGTTTTTTTAAAATTTTTTTCCTTTTTTTTTTTTTTTTTTTTTTTTTTTCTTAACAAAAATCAGTGGAACTGTTGCTTCCAACTAGAAGCTGTGGGATGTGTTTCTACCAGACTGCCATATGTGGGGCTTCATCAGAAAAATCCAGTTTCTTTATCAACTGCACTTTTTAGTTTAATGCCAAAGTCCAAAGGCACACCAGGATTTACTGATAATGGTGATAAAGGAAAAAACATTATTTATCCTACACAATATAGACCTGAACTAAACACACACACACACACACACACACACACACACACACACACACACACTCCAAAGAAGTCTATAATTTGTGAAAGATCTTAAGAAGAAAAGAAAGAAAGTAAATTAAAAGAAAGATCCGGAGAAGAAACAATTACACCCCTGTTGTCTCCATTACCTCCTACTATTAATCCTGGCAAGAGAACCTATGACCCTCATCTAGAAGAATTTACTTCCTCACATACTCTAAAGTGGAAATAACAATATCATTTATTCGTAATTGTACATTTTACAGAATAGTGAAAACTACGCCCCCCCCCCAACCACAAACACCACCAGTATTGACTGAGCACCTGATATGTATTAATTTCCTTTTTGCACATATGTGTTAAATGCATCTAGCCACAAGAGGAAGACTGCTTTATTGTTACTCTCCTTTTCTTTTCACATTCCACATAGTATTCATCCCAACGTTATTACTGTTTATCATAACAATCCATGTTGCTTCTTATTACATATGTAACTAATTATCGTTTTCAGGTGAAGTGACAGAATTCAGGAAAAGGTAGTTTCTAAATGCAATAAGCCAAGCTATCTCTCCCCAACCCCATTGTCTAAAAACACTGAGGCCATAATTTTCTGCATTTCTAAACTTTCCCCCCTCATTTTGCTTAAAAGCATTGGTTATCTCTTATGATCGTGTTGTGTCTTCTCCTACTCCTTCTCCACAGTCCCCTCATGAAACTGTTATATTTCCATTTCATTCTTAATTCTCAAGGGCATTCGGATTTCCCTCCTCTCCCTTCTCTTCCACACTGATTCATGAAATCATTACTCTCTTTACTGTGGACAGATTCTTCACATTACTCTTTCAATTTGCTCTCTTTTACAGATGGCCTGAAATCCTTACTACATTCAGAAGACATTTGCATTATTTTATTCCTTCAAATTGCCTGGGAAGGCATTTTTCTCCAGGATGCTTCTATCCCTACCTTTCCATCTTATAGTTCTTATTCATTTCATCTTCTTGTACTGCACCTAGCTATGTTTGAGTCAAAATTAGTCTTGTTTGTGGACTAGATAGTGCAGGACCATTAGAAGAGGGAAAGATGGTCAACTAAAATAGCATGAGAGCAGCATTCCAGCTATCTCCAATGAACAGCTATCGTTCTGTAACATAAGCATTAGCACACTCACGAATGTCTCTGTTCCTCTCACTGCTGTGATTAAAATCGGGGCTGATTAGGCTGGTGCCAGCTAGTATCCAACTTGAAATGTGCAACTTCCTCACTTCCTACTGATTATAGGTACAAAAGGTACACCAGTGGAGTTTTATTCTTTGCAGCACCAATCATAGGTAGATTATTCCATCAATCTATATCCAACCTTTCCAACAAATCAATGAAACAATAACTCTGTGACATGTGCAAAGAAAAATTCTATTGTTAGAGATTGCTCAACAGTGTAATTTGGAGGAAACATCCTCATTACTAAACAGATCAGTACCTTTCTTTGTTGTGTTAAAAATAACCCCCCCCCCCAAGAGTAATTCTATGTCTTGTGCACAAATCAAGGGCATAGTTGGTGAAAATGATGGAATCTCATTCTGTTCAGAGTCTGGAGTTGGACTCAGTTGCTGCTTACCCTCCTCACACTTCTGGGAGCAAAAGATTCTGGTCTGTTACCTTCCTGGGAGTGACAGAATCCTAATGAGAAGAAATACCTTGGAAACTAATGTCCAGAAATTGCTGATGGTTCTAGTTGATCTTGAAACTCCAGGATTCCAATGCAGCCATTCTGAGCAGGAATTACCGAAAGTACATTCTCAAATTCACCTCAGTGCAGAGGAATGTAGAGGTATTCAGCCACTCTCCGATTACAAACCTAAGGCCTTGCTTCAGCTGTTGAAGCAATAACTACAGGCAATGGACAGAGTGCTTCATATCATGAGCTTGAAGCTAGAGTTCTTGGGTACAAATCCCATTTCTGTTTTTTCCCAGAAGTGCAACTTAAACAAGGTATCTTATCTTTGTTTCATTTTTCTTAACCTATAAAACAGATATAATAAAAATGATAATAGCACCTACCATAGAATATATATATGAGTTGTAATGAAATAATATATGTGTAGTAGGAAGAGTGGTACATGGCGCTAACATGCTCAAAATCCTTGCTACTCAAAGTGTGGTCCATGGTTTGGCAGCATCCCATCACCAGGAATTCATTAGGAATGCAGAATCTCAGGCTGTAACCCAGACCTGACAAGTCAGAATCTGCATTTTAACGAGGTCTACTAGATGGTTTGTATGCACAACACAGCTTGAGAAATGTTGCTATAAATAACTTTTCATAGCATTCTGATAAGCACTGTTTGACCACAAATATTTTCTCCATAAGTTTCAACAATATGAAGATGAATTCTTACGAAGAAATAAATTTACTATTTGTAAGCAGAATTAGAGCATGCATGTCTCATTTGGGTGCCAAGCACAGCTAAGAGTTTCATCAACTCACAAAATGGTATGCGTACACTGCTTTAGCACTGTCTCAAATGCCTTACAGATGCTTGTTTACAGACAGAATAGGTTGGAGTACGCAAAATGCACCAATACTTAATATTGTTCATTTTTTTCTTTAGCAAAGATTCAAAGCTTAGGAAGTTTTAAGAAAGGAAAATATGTATAAGCTAGATTGGAAAGCTCATCTGAATAGCCTAAGTTCTACCAGGACTTTCTAATGATGTTTGTAGTTCAGGAACAATAGCTTTATAATTTTAGAGTTTATCCACATTTATATATATTTAATTTTAAACAATCAAATGATGAGAAATGGGGCCGGTCCAGTGGCGCACTCGGTAGAGTGCGGCACGTGGGAGCACGGCGGTGCTCCCGCCGAGGGTTCGGATCCCATATAGAGACCGGTCCGCTCACTGGTTGAGCGCGGTGCAGGCGTGACACCTAGGGTTGCGATCCCGTTACCAGTCACGAAAAAAAAAGACAAAAAGGAAAAAAAAAAATGATGAGAAATGGAAAAAGATTTTAATATGCCCTTTTATAATATGTTTTACATGTGTATGCTTATATCTGTGTATATGTATATGTACATATGTACTTTGAGCTAGCAATCTGCAAGACTCTCACTTCCTTCTTTCTCGTAAACATTTAGTCATTCATCAACTGTTTATTGAAGTCCAACTATGCATCAAGTACTGCACCATGTTAGTAGTTGTGAGAATGCTGCTGGATGGACCCCATGAGATGGCGAGTGCTATAATACTTGATGTTCCCACCCTAACACCTAGCATCATGTCTAATACACAGTAGGCTCTTAAAGCACAATGGTTGGCTAATTTAGTGAGTACCATATTGGCATATACCAATTATCATACAGGATGGTTAGCATGTTTGTTTTCTACTGAAAATACAACCAGCATCATTTCAAGTCTGAACAGATGGACTAGATGGAGCAAGCAGCACCCTGACTATTTTGGGTGGCACTTGTTGGCCATTTTAAGTACTGATTAGTCACTTCATGCCTCTAACCCTCCATTTCAACTTGAGAACAGTAAATTCACCGAGATCATTCTGGGAGGCTGAATCTGCATGCAAGTGTGTTTTCTGTGCTCATCACTAGTAATGATGAAATGACTTTGAACGCCCTAGAGTGAGGTGTGTATTTAGGTTTGTCATGGGCCTTCTCCTTCCCTTATCATTTCATACCCAGCCCAACTCAACATCTGCAGATCTCTGTAGGCATTTGCATTTGAGACTATTTGACCTAATTCCTCCATTTTGTTTTCCTTTTTGGTTGATTCATTCAAATATAACTTTTAGATCAAATTTCTACCAGGTACTATCCTTGGTGGCTGAGCAAGTATTGCCATGAGTGCGAAAGACATGATCCTTATTCTCACAGACCTTGAATTCTAGCACAGGGAGATAGAGAAAGAACAGAAATAAACAATATCATTTAGGAAATGATAGAGGAAAAAAATCATGAAGGAAATCCAACAGTCTTCCTTGTATAATGGCCTCCTGGATGGGATGCATTAGTTGTTATCTGTCACCCAAAGCATATGACCCCAGAGGAAGCATCTGCTACTCAGGTGAGCCTGTAGCTGGGTAGTCACCTTTCCTCTTTTGGGATAGAATCAAATGATTCTCCAGTCTGGTGGATAACTAGAAGGACTCTAATGGAAATTATCAATGGCAGAACAGCCATCTGTTCAGAGTCCATGCAGGGCTGTGGAGAAGTCAAATACATAATAAAGATTGGGAATAAAATACTAGTTAAGGAGATGACTGTTATCACCCAGAAGTCACAAAACGGAAGTTTACATTACTAACGGCCATGGTTTCACCATCTTAATTATAATGTCAACCATGAGACTACCATAGTCTAAGTGTAGTAAATATTTCTAATCCTGGCAACAATCTTGCAAGACAGGTACAAGGATCTTCAATTTATTAAGGAAGCTTAGAGACTTTAAGTAACTCTTCCAAGATAACCAGGCAGCAGGACACAGAGTTGGCTTCATACCACGTCTGTGACTTCCAAAGTTCTCACACATCTGAGTCAAAATCTCCAAACTTTTCTCAAGTTACTGACACTATGTTAGTCACTGGCTGGGAATGTGTATTTAATGATGCGTGTAAGACACAAGGAGACTTGGCATTCCGAGCCCTTTGGAGAAGACAAGACACCAGTGGTGGTGGTTAAAAATGGACACCATGACTTCAATATTAGCGGAGCCTCCCACTGAGACACAACTCTCTCGAATTATTCAGAGTGATGCTTTGTAACATATTTCAGCATTTCCCCTGGAAAGAGGGCCGTACGTGAACATCTATTACCAGTGCCAAGATGGTGTGTAATTAATGTTGTGATGGGACATGTTCGCCTGCCTTAATGTTTACTCTAACAATATTAGCTTGGCTTGAAATAAATAACTCTTTGCTGAGTGTGTGTTATCCCACTTTTAGACAAGAAGCCTCAATTTATTTAATTATATCACTGATGATTTACTGTTGCATTCCTCCTTGGGTTACATGTTGTGTTAACAGGCCATCAATGTAAATAAGATGCTTTGTGGTAGGATCCGATATCTCCAGTGCAAGTAGAACATTCACAAAGAGGAGAGCACAGGATCAGAACCTACCTAGAATCAAAGTCTCCTCTGATGTTGCTGACAGACTCTAAGATTCCTTTCTTGGCCACGGAGACGGCAGAATGTACAAAGACTAATGGGCTCATATTCAGGGACAGGAGAAGCAGGGAACAGATCCAAGTCAAGGTAATGGTCATTTTCATCCTAAAAAGCAAACCTCTCACCAGAAGGAGAAGCAGAAGCTCTTATGCATTTCAGAATGTATGAGGAAAAGAACACAGCCACATCTCTCATTGTGCATAGAATCAGCACTCTGTAATGTCTAAGAGGTGTTTGGGGATGAAAACCTTTAGCCCTGTGTAGCCATGGGATTTCAGGATGCTTAGCTTCCATGAACCGGAAAATATACTGTCAGTATAAAGACTGTACTTATCTATACCAAAATGAGTGGTCTCTGTCCCTTTTACATAGCTCATACACACTCCAAAATCCTACTTCCAGAAATACTCTCAAACTTTCCATTCTGTGGTTCTTTTCATATTCCTAATCAAATGCCTTTGTCATGGTGGCTTATACAGAATTTACTTCCTACTTAGCTTAATATATTTAGCATCTGGAACACCAAGTTTGCAAAATAACAGGAACTCCACCCTTCTCCAGTACCACTGTGACAGATTCTTCAATATTTTTTTTCCATTATTTTTAATTTTCCTTTTTCTTGACTCCTTATAGAAAGTACTGAAAAAGAACTGCAATGGTAAAGTCAAAATTTCTGAGGTCTCCTTGCTTCTCTTAGATTAAGATTACCTAATTTTGACTGTTTCTTTTAAGCTCTTGTTTCTGTAAATTCCCCCTATCCCCTGGAGTTTTTTGTGCCAGGCTAGAGAATGATAAACATGGTAGCCGTTTGGAAGTGTTCTTGTTTTCACTCCATTTCACAAACTACAGTTAATAAGCCTTTAATGAGAAGAACGACGTGTTCTTCATGACTCGTATATAATGTGAACTGAGTCTCAGTACCTCTAAGACCACACAGCATAAATGCCACTTAACTGAATACCAATGACTGATCAGGGAAAATAATTTCCATTCCCACCAGAGCCTCCAAGGTCAGGGGCATTCCACACCATGATTGAATAGTTGTTCAGCTTTACAAGGTGGCATAAAAGAAACCAAGGACCTCCCCACCTTTTGGAATCAGGCCCAGCTTGTCCTGATCAAGAAAAAACACCAACACCATATTAAAAGCTATAAAACAATCTTGTGGTGGTTTCTTCCTCGGGCATACAGGTGAAAAAAATGTCATGAAATGAATGGAAACATTTGCGCTAACTCTGTAGCATACCCTCCTGCAGCTCTGCAAACCAGCATCTTCAGCACTGGTTCTGAATGACACGTTTCATTTATGCAGATAGTATGTGTTAGGGCCTCATTAGCACCGTGACTCTTCCAAATATTGGCAGCTTACCAGCAAGTATCACTGGTATTTGCTTTAGGTACAGGTGTGAACTGACTGAAAATTGTTTTCCCGACTACCCCCAGAGCTGTCCTGATGGCATAGGCAAAGAGATGGAGCGAACTGGTTAATTTCAGTGTCATTAGCCAAGCCAAAGAATGGAAAAGGATAAAAATTGCAAGAGGAATTATATTTTCTAGCTGCTAAGTAGATAATATAAATAATGGGGCAAAATGATTACCGTCCACCATTTGAGCATCAATAGCCTGGATGTTGTGTGAGTTTAATTAATAGCCAATGCCCTTTATAGAATAACATTAAAAGCAAGCTACATAGGAAAAGCTCTCTCCCTCCATCCATTCCAGTAGCATCCATACCCCACAAAGAAGTGCCTTTTTGCACTGCAGTCTTGTACTAGAAAAACCTTTCCCTTCTGTTTCCCTCCAAATAAGAACAGATTCAAAAACAGAGCTGATTTAGCATTAGACAAGCCCGGAGTTTAAAATAAATTTTAAATGCCATTGCAGGTTATTTGGCCTTATCTCTTCCACTCACTGTCAAATCACAGAGAACAAACCAGAGATATGCAACTTTAAATTAGTGGATTGTAAAGAAAGAAAGGAAGAGTAAGTGCAGTTGTGCATGTACTCACTGTAGAAGGCTCTCTGTGCATCATTGTGAATCTCTGTCACTCCTATACTAATGGCATGTAGAGACACGTAGATGAATTAGTGCAATATTTACAAAGTTAATCATCCTTTCTGGTTTGAATCACCCAACTTTTGGAGGGAATTTATATTTTTTTTTCATGTTTTCAATGCTGGATAATACCAATGGATATTATGTGAAGTTCAGCCACTACAACCAAACCAAGAAAATGGACCTCTGATTGTTGATATTTCCACTTCAATTGCAGAATCTGCTTCAGAAGAACTGGGATAAAACAGAATAAATGAAAAATGTAACCTATTCTCTGCACTATAAAAAAATAGTTAAGGGTGAGAATTTGAGAGTCAGACAGATATAGGATGAAACCCTGGCTCAGTCATTTTGTAACTGTGTGACAAAGTACACGAACTTCTTAATCTCTTGAAGTGTGGGATCTTCTTAACCGTGAACTGAGGTACTAGTTTTTTTACCTAACAGGTACATGCGAAATGCTAAATAAAGTATTTGGCAAAATAAATGTTCAATGAAGTATTAGGTCTTGTTTTTATGCAAAGCTTGCTCTCCTTCGTTTTGAACACTTCCAGGCTAAAAGGAATCTGAAAAATTGTTTAAATATCTCTTAAGAGAAAGGGTGCAGTGGGAGAAATGGAAAAAGCCCTGAAGTCACAGCTGGTGTCAAATTATTGCTCAAAAAAGGAGACAAAAATTACCTTGTTAAAATTTTCCCTAGATTTTTCACTTCTAGATTATAACATGTCCATCTGTCTCAAAGATCAGACATGCTGGTTATGCATGATCTGGGATTTTTCCCAAGAATTAGTCAATACTTGTGAATTTATATGAACATAACTTCTCCAAAAATTAAAACTGAGAGGTGACACCTTTAATGCAGAACTTTTACTTCTTGGCATGCGAAGTTAATATTCTTTCTTTACTCAGAAACAGCTAATAATTTACCACTCCATAGAGGATACATCTTCATTTAACTGATAATAAGTGTTTACCCATTTTTGCCCCTATATGCATGTTATGGCCTAATTTCCTTCCACTCTCATTCCCTGCACATCCGTTCAAGATGCCATTGTAACTTGTTTTGGTTTCAGTGGAGACTTTGGACATTTGAGTTGGTACTGGGACAAGTTAAGGCTTTGGGGCTATGGGGATGGAATGAATGTATTTATAAGTGAGAACATAAATTTGGGGGGGGGGGGCTAGAGATGGAATAATATGGTCAAATGCGTCCTCCAAAAGTTCATGCATTGGAAACTTGATCCCCACTGCAACAGTGCTAAGAGGGTGGGAAATCTGATTATGTTATTTGGAAGGTGGGGCCTTTAAGAAGTGATTGGATCATGAGAACTGTGCCCTCATGAAGGGATTAATCTATTCATGGGGTAATGAGTTACCATAGATGTGGACTGTTGGCTCTTTCTATAAGGAGAGCACATGAGAGAGCTCTTGTCACCCTCTCCATGGATTGCCTGCATTGCCACTGGACCCTGTAGACAGTTCCCACCCAGATCATGGCCCTCACCAGAGGCACTCCCCTGGACCATGGACTTGCCAGCTTCCAAAACTATAAGAAATACATTTCATTTTTTTATAAATTACCTAGTTTTCAGGTATCATATTATAAGTGACAGAAAATGGACTAATGCAGAATGATCTAATCCCATTCAAGGTAGCCTGGTCAAATTGCTTGGATTCAAATCCAGATTAGTTCATAGAGCGACAGTGAGATCTTGGGCAAGTAATTTATTCTCTTTAACATTCATCTTCCTCAGGACCTTTCTATGAGGACTCAGTGAGATATGCATATTAAGCATCAACATTATTAATGATACTCAGTGAACACTCTGGAAACATAATTACTACTATCATGGATAGTGCTGTTATTACCAACACCACCACCACCAGTTCTGACTCAATGCTGTCATACAAAATAATGCAAAGGCCCCACAGCCTACCTATTTCCCTTACTCTGAAGACTACGCCCCTCGTCTGTTATGAATTCTAAAACAAAGCGCTTTATGGACCACACCTTTGGTGAAGCCTGTTTCTCCCCTAACATCTTCATAGTGATCTTCTGAATTGCTGATTCGCCAACAGGACATATTGAAAGGTGTGGGCTCTGGAGTCAGACTGCAAAAACCTAGCTGCACCACTTCCATGCTGAGTGATGCTGGACAAATGAATATTACCTCTCTGAGGTTCACTTTCCTTACCTGCAAAATGGGATTAATGACAGTGCATATCTCTTAAGGTTATGGTGATAACCATAAGTCAGTTGGTGATACCTGTAATGTGCTTGTGCTAGCATCTGGCCCAGAGTAAGTATCTTTGAAAGTTAGCTGCTCACTATTAACGTAATTTATATCTCATTACTAACATCCCCACCTTCTGTCCAATAGATGTTAGCCCACTGCCTCCTCTCTTTTTGTGTCAGTAGGCTTCAATATGCAGATTTGCTTGTAGATGTTAGACGGAGCACCTTCCTAGATGTGTATATCAAGAAAAAAAATGCAAAGGAAGGAGAAATAGCAACATACTTTCACATATTTTACATGTGGATCTATTCTGCGGTTCTGTTTGTAGGCAAACACATGTTCAATGCAACCAGAGCCTTTTGGGTGTGCCTGGTTTATGCACTGACTGGCATGAACATGCATGTAGATCACTATGTTTCCAACTCTTAATTTTCTCCTGCAATATATTTTGATTATATAATTTCCCTATCTTGATGACTTCTGGTCTAAATAACGTCATGGCCACCTTCCTGTTTACATCACCTAAGTGCCTGTGCACATGAGTCCTCTGTTGGATGCTGTTTGGACAAACCATGCAAATTCAATGCCTTTAATCTCTCCTCATAAATCAAACCTTCCCTTCCCTTAATCTGTTTCACTCTCCATTGCCAACTTTTCTCCAATCTGTCTCCATCTTTCTCCTACTAAAGTTACCAGAAATAAATGCTACAGACTAGGGGTGGGTGAGGTGATAGATGGGAAAAAACAAAACAAAAAAAAAAATGGGGGAGGAACAAAACTAGAGCAGAGAAGCAGCCCCAGAAGTTGTGAAAAAGGAGGATGGAAGTAGGCTGCTGTCTATATTCTGGGAGATTGTAGCTCAGGTCATTCAGGTCATGAAACAAGAGAGTCTTTGGACAATGCCACACTGAAACCTGCACAGAATGTTCCCATATCTTCCTCTACCTCTGGTCCATATGTTTCCTTCTGTGTTTTAACATCAGTTCCATTTCAGAATTCATTTTATTCCCCTCTTCCACCACTCAAAAGTATATTAGCCTGTCTCTCCTACATCCAATCGCATTTTAATCTTTTCCGCCCATATTTCTAACCTGCTTAGGGTAGGCTTGTGTAATGTCCTCGGTCCACGTTCGTATTTGCAATGGCTTCCAACTTAATATCATCTGCAAATTTCATTAGCATGCAATTTTCTTTCTCTACCAGATCATTAAAAAAAACCAAAAATCTAAAAAAACAACCTCACCTAGACCAAGCTATTATGAATCTCTATTCCATTCTCAAATCCCAGCCAAGTGGGAACATTACCATTTATCATTATCTTTTGTTTACAATCTTTCAGCCAGGTTTCATCTAATCCGATTAGAACTAATCTTGATGGCAAAGAAAATTCAAATAAATAAAACCGAACCCCAGTTTCAAGAGTCACACTGAAAATCAAATATATACCATGGTTAATGATTAATATTTTGTTTATCTATCTATTTTCCTTAATAATCTTCCATATGGCCATTCTCAAGGTTCCTTCTTCAAGGCCAATAGAGAATCAAATTTGTACGTCGTGAGAATTTCAGGAGTACATCAAAGGTATTAAATCCGTAAGTCCCAGTTGTTTAATGTTTCCATGGAATCTTTATCTCCTGCAGTACTTTCAAACTTCAAAGTAGCAGGGCATTTTTCTGCAGAGGACGATCTTTACAAATTGTCAAAGACTCACTGATTTAACTCTGATGCTCAGGAATCTACAAATTCCTCCAAGGCAGAAAGGGTTTTCACCACCAGCCTTGGCACTTGGCGCCTAGTTAATGAAGTTCTATTTATGGCTTTAATGAGGATAAAACAGCCATTTCCTTAGCTAGGTGCCAGATACAGAGATTGATAACCAGACTAATCCCAATATAATTCCCTTAATAATGGCTAAAAACCACTCAAGTACCGTAATACATCAAGATGTAAATGTTTTATAATACCCATAAACACTCTCAGAACCTAATAGAGTTAATTCCAGTAAGATTGAAACAAGTGAGAAGTGGTGTAAAAATCAATTTGGCTTCACTTCCAATGATTTATCATCTCCCCCCGCCAGGATCAATTAATTTTGCACCAAGAAAGTGTCTAAAGAAATTTTAGACCAAAGGAACGGCAAACAGAACACCAACCTTGTTTCAAATCCACATGATGGGTTAAACATATTTTAACCTTCATGGTGACAAAAAATATATATATCTAAATGAACATCCAATAATTTAACTAAATGAATATCACCAATAATTTAAGATTTAATATCAAGAATAGTTTGTGGAACTTCTACAAACCTTACAGTGGCATTAACATCTCTTATTCCATTTTACTTTCATTCTCTCTGATACACACCAAAATAATTACCAAACAAAATAACTCTGTTCTAATCTATATGCAAACATGTACATTTTCTAAATATTTAAAATTACAGGTAAGGGATTATGAGGAAAAAAATGTACACAGTGTGACTTTTTTATATCCTGAAAATAAAAAGGTAAAAGAAAATCTTTGTTGATCCCCAAAATAATAAATTAGAAAATTCTCAAAAGAGAATTCATGGATAAGGATAAAATTGCCACTTTTTCCTTTTTGGGCCCCACTTAGACTCATCAATCCTGAAACTAAAGAGCAATTTATTAAGTTAAAAAGTGATGCATAGACTTATGCCTTATGCAATTAAGTGACACTCTGCTTGGGTTGTGCCTCCATATTTTGCTGAGTCCACAATTTCCCTCGATTGGAGGGGAAAGAAAGAGATTAACGGAAACTTGCTGGGAAAGGAATCATTCTCAAAAGGAAGGATTTTAAGGCAAACACTTACTCCCTGGCATTGGGGCAGGAAATTGCCTGCAAGGAATCACTCTTCAAAAGGAGATTGAGCCAAAAGGGATGACAAAGTATATGGCTGCAAATTTACTGTTCCTCGTTATGGTTTGCCATAAAGTCCCTTTGTGCAAAATGGCAAAGAGACACCTCATTTATACGGCATAAAAATTAAGTGACTAATGGACTATATCCAATGAACTCCCACCTACTTACCAAATAAGAGAACTTCACATTTTAATTCGTTCAGCTCAAGGAGGCAGTGAAACATCATCACCTACCCGATGATTACTTGAAATTAAATTTCTGCCCAAGTAAAAGTGAGCCATGAAAGGCAGCTTATATGAGGGCAACTATCTTTCTTCAAGGGCTTTACAGCACCATGACTCAATCCAGGCAAGTCGAAAGTTTTTATAGTAATCTCAGTCTCAATCAGAATCTTTTGTGTCTCTATTCCTAGGTTTGCATGGCCACCCTCATTCCTATACTCCTCACTAAAAGATATGGGATACAAACAGTTATACAAAGCATTCAGAATCCAAGGAGTTAGTATGGATTTTTAAAAACTGATTTTTTAATGATATAATTTGTAAGTCATTACAAAACTGAAATTATTTTCTGAGTCATTGACAGTTAAGTTACCTGTAGTATAGTTCTATAGACACGGGATTATTTTTGTTTTGCAAAGCGATAACCCATGCCCAGTGAAGAAAAGAGCACACATTTAACCAGAGAAGTCTGTCTCCCAACCCTTCTGGAAAGGTAAGTTTATTTACATTAAATTCATTCAATAAATGGTTATTGAGCACCTGTCGTGTGCCAAGTACTGTTCTAAGAACTGCATATAAAGCATGACATATGATGATCATGGTCCTTGTCTTCATAGACCTTTCATTCCTGTAAGGAACAGATATAATAATAAAGCAAATTTTAAAAATCACAGGCTGTAATAATTGCTAGGAAAGAGATGAACAGGATACTCTGATCAGGAATAGTAGGAGAGAACAGGATTACCTGTGAACTTAATGTGACTGATATCAACCTAACCCATCAATGCATGAATAAATGTGAACCCAACAATAAAAAAGGACACTCAATCACCCAACACATATTTGTTGGCTGATTAGCATGTGCCCCAAGCTGGGAGGATATAAGAGCCTATTCTGTGATATTCCACACATTTGGCATGTCTATCTACAAGGATTCTGGTCACAGTTCTGAAGAATCTTAACATAATCACTGTCCCTTCCACTTTGAGTTAACTGTGCTTGTCTCTGCTTTTCTTCACTGCAGATGAAAAGGTTTTTATTTAATGAGGTAATGTTTTTAAAGAAAAAATAATAATTAAAGCCCCCTTCATATCCATCCCATCCATCAATGAGAAAAGACTAGCTATATGTAAAATTAAAATATACTTTAAACTTAAAATAATCAAAAGTCTGTGATATGAGCATCAACATGTGAGTTAAAGCAATAGAATGCATAAAAGACCCACCCTGGCTTGCCATTATAAGTAGGTTGGAAATGGGACAAATACTTGGTGGAGATTATTATATTCTTCCTTTTATATTTCACAGTGTTAATTACTTTAACCATATTAATTGTCAGCAAAAGCAATCACTTTCTTCTATTGCTTGCTAATATTTCCTATGCCAATTATATCTCCTTAATAAATTGTTCATTCCTCAAAGCAGCATTTAAAAAACTTATATGTCCCTCCCTCCCATTATTATAGTAAGTAGTATAATACCATCATGGGTTTACAATAAAAAAATGGGCTTTAGAATTATATGTACTAGATTTGAGTCCCAAGTCTGCCATATCAAGCACATTTGAACACATGACTTAACTTTTTTCTGTCTTCATGTCCTTGTATGCAAAAGGAAAATAAAGGTGTTGATAATTTCTGTTCCAAAGGGTAGTAGTGAGATTCAAATGAGATACAGTATGTGACAAAATTTTGAGAGCAGTGAAGTACTGCAAAAGTATCAGCAGTTGTTATGACAATAAGTATTTGATAAATGTTTGTTGGTTAAAAGATGTTAACTTTGTAACCCGTGAATCTCAACTAAAATAATCCCAAGGATGTGGGTATGCAAGCACACTTAGGTTGTCTTACACTGGGATATGTGGCAGTATGACCCTCACCATGGTGAGCCTGGGCGGGGCACACTGCAGAAGCAAGGAAGGATATTACCATTTTCACCCTCCAAGCCAGAGGGCTATATCTCAGCTCTCAATGCATTTCTGTTCTACACAGCTGACTCCTTCCCATCATTCATAGGTCAATTTAAATGTCACCTCCTCAAAAAAGACTTTTTCTGAACCGCCCGTGCAGGCAAGTCCAATTGCCCACCATCTGTTCATTCCCTTTGTATCACTTATTAGTAGTAGTAGTAGTATTTATCATTACACAATGTAAACATCTCTTGTGGCCCTTTACCCATTTCTTCCTAAACCCTCCACCCCTTTCTGACTTCCGGTGGCCTCAGTTCTGTTCTCTCCTTTTGAAAGTTCAAGGAATTTTTGTGACTGTTGTTTCTTTCTTTTCTTTCTTTCTCTCTCTCTCTCTTTTTTTTCCATTTCCCACATATAAGTGAGGACATGCAGTATTTCTCCTTCTGTACCTGGCTTGTTTCACTTAACGTAATTTTCTCTAAGTTCATCCATGTTGCTGCAAAGGGCAGAATTTCATTCCTTTTTATGGCATAGTAGTATTCCACTGTGAACATATACCTTATCCAGTCATCCATCAATGGACATTTAGGTTGATTCCAGCTCTTAGCTATTGTAAACAGAGCTATGACAAACATGGGAGTGCAGGTATTCTTTTACTAATTTGACAAATGTTCTTTTTAAATTAGACATTTTATTTTGAATTCATTCTACTTTTTCATGAAGTTGTAAAAAAATAATACAGAGAGACCCTGTGTATTTACCCAGTTTCCACCAATGGGTGGGGGATTTCAAAACCATAGTACAATGTACCATAGTAACATTAATACTGTCAATATACAGAACATTTCCATTGCCCTTTTAGAACACAACCACTTCTCTCCCTCTCCCACTCCCTCCTTAATCCCTGTCAATGACTAATCTGTTCTTTATTTACATTATTTTGGCATCTAGAGAATTTTATGTCAATGAAATCATATAGTATGTAACCTTTTGGAACTGGAGTTTTTCATTCGGTATAATTCTCCAGTGATTCTTCCAGGCTGTGGCATGTATCAGTAGTTGATTCCTTTATACTGCTAAATAGTATTCCATGGTGTAGATATACCACAATTTGGGCAACCATTCTGGGTTATTACCTGAGTTATTTCATATCTGGATTATTTCCAGCTTCTGGCTATTAGGCATAAAGCGGCTATGAACATAGGTGAACAGGTTTTGCGAGAATATAAATTTTCATTTCTCTGGAATAAATGCAATTGCTAGGTTATGTGAAAGTTATAAATAAAGGCAATTGCTAGGTTATATGATAGTTGCATGTTTAATTTTTAAAGAAACTGCCAAACCATTTCCCAAAGTGGCTATGGCAATGTACCATTTTACATTCTCTCCATCAGTGTGTAAGTAACCCAAATTCTCCACATCCTAGCCAGTACTGATGTAGACCTTAATTTTAATTTCAGCCATTCTCATAGGTGTACAGTGATATCACATTGCAGTTTGATTTTAATTTCCCTAAAGGTTAATGATGCTGAAGATCTTTTTACGTACTCACTAGCCATCTGCACTCTTCAGGGAAATGTCATGTCTTTTGTCCATTCTTCAGTTGAACTGTTTGATGTTTTACTGTTGAGTTTCGACAGTTGTTTATGTATTCTAGATATCAGTCTTTTGTCAAATACGTGACTTGCAAAAGTTTTCTCCATGTGTGTAGCTTGCCTTTTCATCCTCTTAATAGGGTGTTTTGCAGAGCAAAGATTTTTTAAAATGTTTGATAAAGTTCAATTCACCCTTTTCTTTCTTTCATGAATTATGCTTTTGGTGTCAATTCTAAAAATTATTTGCCTAGCTTTAAATTTCAAAGATTTTCTTCTCCTTTTTCTTTACTAAATGTTTTATACTTTTCTGTTTTACATTCATGTTGATGATCCATTTTAGGTCAATTCTTGTATAATGTGTAAGATTTAGGTTGAGGATGTCCGTTGAATTGCTTTTCCACCTTTGTCAAAAATCAGTTGGGCATATTTATGTAGGTATATTTCTGGGTTCAATATGCTTTTTTATCGGTCTGTGTTTCTATCCCTCTGCCAAAACCACAGTCTTGATTACTGCAGCTGTATAATAAGTCTTGTATTAAGACAGACTCATTTCTCCCACTTTATGTACTTTGTTTTCAAAATTGTTTAACTTTTTAATTTCATTGCCTTTCCATATACATTTTAGATTAATCTTGTCTATATCTACCATCTTACTGGGATTTTTGACTGAAATTGAGTTACCTGTATATCAATTTGGGAAGAATTGTCATCTTTACTATGTTGAGTCTTCCAGTCAATGAACATGTTGCCCCATGAACAGGTTGTTCCAATCCATGAACAAGTTGCGCCTTGAATTTTTTAAGAATTATTTTTTTTTGTCAGAATGTTATCATTTTCAGCATACAAGCTATGTTTTGTTAAATTTTCACCTAAGTGTCTTTTTTTTAGTCCCTGTAGATGGCATCATATTTTTAATTTTGGTATCCACATATTAGCTGTAGGCATTTTCAAGATGTTCTTTAAGAAGCTTAATTCTTCTGATAGTTTTTGTTATGGATGGGTATTGAATTTTATCAATTTTTTATCCTACAAAGATTGAAATGATCAAGTAATTGATTTTCCTCTTCAGCCTGTCAATAGGGTGGATTGCATTGATATAATTGTGAATACTGAACCAGTCTTTCATCCCTGGAATAAACCTCCCTTGGTCCGCCTACATTATTAATGCGAAAGAAGTTTCTTGTCCACAGCACATAGTTGGGTCATGTACTCTAATCCACTCTGATAACTGTTCATATAATTTGCATATGTGGGCCACTGACATTTAATGTAATTATTGTTTTGTTAGTACTTAATTCTGCCAATTTTTGTTTGTTTTTTTGTTCTCTCTATTCTTTGTTTCTGTTTCTTCCTTCCTCTGCATTACTTAAATAATTTTTATAATTAAATTTTAATCTGTCCATAGTGTTTTTGAATGAATCTCTTTTTATAGTTTTTAAGCAGTACTCTAGAAATTCCATCATACCCAACTAGTAACAGTCTGTGTTATCATCTTAGCAATTTGAATGAAGTGTGGAAATCTCACCTCCTTTTAGGTCCCCTTACTCTCCACACACATTTATAATATAATTGCCCTAAACATTTCTTCTACGTGCATTTGGAACCACATCAAACAGTATTATAATTTTTGCTTAAGCATATGATCTTAGATCCCATCTTTTCTCATTTTTTTTCTCTTTAGAAAATTTCCTTTAACCATCCTTTTAAGGTTGGTCTACTAGTAACTAATTCTTTTAGATTTTTTTCATCTGAAATGTCTTGATTTCTCCTTCATTTCTATAGGATACTTTGCTGAATATAGAAATCTGAGTTGACAAATATTTTCTTTCAGCACTTGAAAAATATCCTGCCATTTCCTCTTTGCCTCCATGGCTTCTGATGAAAAATATGCTGTCCAAATTTTTCCCCTATATGTATGCTTCCTTTTTCTCTCTGTACTTAAGACTTTTTCTTTATCTTCAGTTTTCAGAAGTTTGACTATCCTGTGTCTTGGTGTGAGTTTCTTTGGGTTAATCCCAACTGGGATTTACTCAGTTATTTGAATTTGTATATTTATGTTATGTATATTTTTACTTAGAAAGAATAAAGAAAAGTGTATCTACTTCATCTTCACAGAAGTCCACTTATTACTATTTTTAATTATTTATTGGCATGCTTTTTTATTGTGTTTCTTCAATGAGCTGTAAGATCTGTAAAAACAAGTACCTGGTTCTTTCATTTTCCACTGTATCCCCAAGTTTTAGCATAAACCCTGACAGATAATAACTGCTCAATGTATATTTTGAATAACTGAATTACTGAACTGAACTCTAGTAGGCTTCACAGTAGGGTGTACTATAGCAAACCCTTGAGAATTTAATTTATACTGCCAATTCAGGAAGGTGTCATCTCCGTCAATTTTGATTCAGGAGGTCTGTGGTGGATTGCATTCACAGGTGGTACCCAGCTACCCTGAACCCACCTAAAAAAAAAAATAACCACAAGCCGTGCTCCCTACTGAGAAGATTAGGGTCTGAGCACTGTTCTGGGAGGTGATGATTAGGGTGATGGGAACAGGGGTCATTACAGGAGTTCTGCTTCTAGGGACCCGCTCCATAACTGCTAGCAGTGAAATGAATTTCCCCAGAAACAGATATAAATCTAGGGACACAGATTTAAAATAAAAGACATTTGAACACATAGGAGAGGAAATTGTCACAAAAGGCATAACATTCTGCTACAGAAAATGTTGTTGGAAAAAGTGTGCTCTGCCCCCAGCTCATGCATTTTAAAACACCACGCTGAGCATTTGTGTTTACCCAGTGCAAAGCCATTAATACATTCAGCCCAGGAGTGAAGCAATTTTAATATTAATAGGCTCTTTATGAGAATTTAATAACAAAGTCATAGCTTCCTTGTGTTTCGAGACACAGGGGTTAATTACTTCAAACGGGTTGGCAGGGAAAAGGTCAAATTTTAATGCTGACCTTAGCAGTTTGGGATAAATATAAAAAGGTAATAGCCCGTTTAAAGCGATGATGCTCACTGTTCTTTGCAGTCTGAGAAACTGTCACATGACATTCAACCTGTTGATTCCACCTACAGATGCTCAAAATAGCCACACCCCTGGTTTTGACACCTGGTAAGTCCAAGTCATTTTACCTGAATTCAGTATAGTCTTTCATGGGAAGACGAGAAAAACAGCTTTTTGTTTGTTTACGTGTGGGTCTATTCTAGTATCTGTAGGACTCAAGCAGCATGTGGTTCAGGGTTTTCCACCAGTAGCTTCAGGAAAACTTAAGGTGAAAAATGAAGTTTATTATTTTACTCTGGCTTTTCTGCCATATAAAAGGCTGGCATTAACAAAAAAAATCTAAGTTGCAATGGAATATTTCCATGATCTATTTTTCTTAGCCTACAGAGAAAAAGATATGAGGCCAGGGAAATCCCTCAAGTCCCATAAACAGTATCAGAGCAGAGACACATAGGGGATGCTGGGCTTGGAGTTTACCAGGAGACATAAAACTGTGATGGGTGTAACAAATCAAGAAAACACATGAGTTCGATTTGTTGCCGTGGGAAGCATGATCCTACATTTTCAGCACAGGAATTGTGAATTTAAATGGATGTAGCAGATATTTTTTTTTTTTTTCTGCCCATGTACTCCAAAAACTTTTCCTTTTACCACTGTCCCAAATTATCTCCCTTTGTTCTGTTTTCTGATCAGAGTCTACCATGAACAGTCAGTTCAGTCTCACATAGCTGCCTACATTCTCTGTGGCAGCTGGGGATACTTCTAACACCAGAACGTCTACATGGATGTGGCTACCCTGTTCCCTAGAATCCATTCACCAAAAACGACCATGATGGTAGAGAAGTGGATCCCTTTGCATTGGTCCATTCACTTTCACTCATCAGCTGCTTACTGAATACCTATCATAGGCCAGGCACTCTGCTCAGAGTGGGGGATTCAGAAGTGAATTTAGTTTCCTGCCAGCACAGAATTTGCAGCTGAGTGAGAGGGGAAAAGAAACACACTGAAGTGTGTTTCCTCTGCTCTTCAGGCATGACAAGCAACACAGAAGAACAACTTTTCCGTCCCATGTGTGGGGATGTTCCCTCACTGGCCAGCAAGCCATTCTCCAGCAGACAGGAGCTGGGTGGCCTCTAATTCAAATCTATTCTGACACCGCCCATCTGGAGACAGCATCCGATCCCACAGGGTGAGAGCTCAGTCCTTAAGACTGCCCCAGACTTCAGATGCCAGTGGCAAGGCCAGGCCTCTGGAACTTCTGACCAACCAGCTATAAATCAGGGTCCCACAACCCCTTCCTTGGATTTGATTAGTTTGCTTGAGCTGCTCACAAAACTCAGGGAAACACATACTTAACGTTTACCAGTTTATTATATAGGATATTACAAAGGAGGCAGATGAAGAGATGCACAGGGTGAGGTGTGGGGAAAGGAGCATGAAACTTCCACGCCCTCCCTGGGCTCCAACCTCCAGGAACCTCCACACGTTCAGCTATCTGGAAACTCCCTGAACCCTGTGCTCTTGGGGTTTTTTTGTTTGGTTTGGTTTGGTTTTTGTTTTTTGTCTTTTTTCGTGACCAGTAAGGGGATTGCAACCCTTGGTGTGGTGTCACCCGCACCGCGCTCAGCCAGTGAGCGCACTGGTCATTCCTATATAGGATCCGAACCCACGGCGGGAGCGTCGCTACATTCCCAGCGCCGCACTCTCCCGAGTGCGCCAGGGGCCGGCCCTGTGCTCTTGGGCTTATAAGGACTTTTCATGACATAGGCATAACTGAAGCATGGACAACTTTGTAGAAATGTGACTGGACAAAAAGGATCTGACCTAACACTAACAGCTCAGGTGGGGAAACCCAGCAAGGCCTGGTTGTTCGGGTTCTTCATGTCCTCTCTGTGCAGCACTCCTTCCACCAGGGCATGGAGAAGAGTCCCTCCTGAAATGGGGTCTTATGACCTGCAGTCAGGTAGTCAGAAAAATTCCTGCCTTGTGGAGAAAAAGGAGCAAGTAAAGGAGGGCAGGAGAAGGTCAGAGAGTAGCATGAGCCAGGAACCGTGGACGAAAACCAATATGTAAATATCATAATGTCACAACAGTGTAATGCAGAAGATAAACAAAAAACTAATTACCAGGGAATGCCATGGGAACATATGAAAAAAGCAACAGACTTAATCTTGGAAGGTCTTGGGAAGGTTCTGCAAGGAAATAGCTCTGAGAAAAAACTCGGTATCAGTCAGGGGTAGGCTAGGCATGCCACAGCAACAAATGACCTCAGAATCTCAGGAGCTCACTGCAATAAGAAGGGCTTATTTCTCACTCAGCTGTGGCTTAGCTGTGGCTCTTCTCTGTGTCATCTTCTCTAGAGGGCCCTGGCTGGCAGAGAAGTGAATGTCTGATCTCTCAGCAGAGGGAAGAGAAAATAAGATGAGTCATAAGCTGCTCTTAAAGCATCTGCCTGCCGGTGACACACTTAATTTTTCTCACATTTCATTGGCTGAAGTCAGTCCCATGGCCATTTCTGACTTTTAAAAGTTGAGGATGTAAAAATCCTCCAGCAGTGAGAAATACCACAAGGAGAGAACCCAGAATATTTTGTAAGGAATAATAAATGTATCATGCATCCACAAAACAGTAAGAGCTCTATGTGTGCACAGAATGCTACATGAGTGTTCTAAGAAGAAAGAATATTCAAAAAACATGAGAAACAGAGAGGAGGAGGGAGCAAGAAGACTGGGGAGTGGGGAGAGGAGAGAGAGAGATGGGGATTTTGGAGAAATCCAAGTAGTTAGTGTCATACAATTGAAGCAAAAAGTTCAAGGAAAGGAGTAGAGAGAGCCAACATGGAAAAGATATACTCCTTTTCCCATCCTGGGGGTAACAGAGCAAATTTGGTGCCCCACACAAGAAAGGCTTGGAAACCACTGATTTCAAGGAGCTTTCAGGTTTTTAAGTGAACATTTAAAACAAAATCCTTCCCCTTTAAGTAATAAATGTTGTGAGCTCTTCAAAACGTGAAGACAGATGGGAATATTGGGAAGGACAATAGGGTGAGCAGACAATCATGTGCAAATGCCATAACGTTCATTTTAGGGTTCCTTCTGCCTATCACCTAGAACATGGCCCCAAGCAGTGAGTCCATTTATGGTTGTTGGATGACTGATAGGAAAGCAAATGGAATGAAGGTCATCTTCGGACTCTCAGCCCATAATGCACCTACAACATCTCAGATAGAGGGATGTGGAGTGGGAGGTAGGACAAGGTTGGATGATGTGGATTGATTGTTATCAGAGCTGGTCCTCACACAGAGAACTCAGAGCTCTTTCATTCAACCATTCAACATGGGATATTTACTCCATGTTAGGGAGTATGCTATATGCTTGGGACTCCATGGTAATAAAGGAAAACAAGATCCTTGGCTGAGACAGAAATCAAACAAGTAAACTAAACAAATAATTAGAAGTTTTGGTGCCATAAAAAGAGAAAAAAACAGTGCAAGCTGCAAGAGGAGTCGCGAGGACCTGCCTGGCACTGAGAGGTCAGAGAAGTCTTCCCTGGGGATGTGGCAACTATCCAGTGATACAAATTGCTGAAGAGGTGGAAAGGGAAGAGGACTCTAGCAGCAGGAACAGCCTATGCAAAGGTCTTGGAGAGGGAAAGAGCATGGTGTGTCTGAGGACTGCAGAGAAGGCCCATGTGGCCAGGGTGATTTGAGGTGAACGGTGGGAGATGAGGTGGGCAGGTCTGGATACAACCTGATCACTCAGTGTCCTGCAGGCCACTGGGAGGGTTGGACTGCATTTGAAGACTATTTGATGGGTTTTCAACAAGAGAATAGTATAATCTAATGACCACTTAAGACCATTTAATGATTTTGGGACCCATTACCTATACAGTGCACCTTTGCTGGAAGAAAGTCAAGCTAATTCCCTGCAGGGGACATGGTGTAGTTATGGAAAGTATTGCCTATGTCTTTGGACCTCAGTTTTTCTCCCTTCTCAACAGGAAACTGCAAAAGTTACATTCAGAGAGGGATCTACCTGGATTATCCAACAGAACATTGAAAAGCCAAATAAATTGCCTTTTAGGAAGAAAGAACCAAAAGGCAATGGGTGGGCAGTTGCTGAAGCAGGTAACTATAAGTTTCAAGACTATAGGAGAGTACGGTTATTGAGCCCTCAATCCAAATTCACCCCAGTCGAGTTAAGATTTTAAAAAAAAAATAGTTTATCACAATTGGCTCAATGTAAATCCTTTTTTCTTTTTTTTAAATCTCACTTGCTAGCAAAGCACTGGCTCCCTTCTCGACTCGAGCAGATTTTAATTCCTATTAATCCTGTAATAGTGGATGTTGCTGGCGGCAGCCCACTCTTGCCAACCCTTTGAGTTCCAACTCCCTCCTTCGGAATGGCATTTTTGGATGAAAGCATCTAGTCCACAGATGGAGTGGTGCTTTCAGTGTGAAGATACCAAGATATTTACCAAGCCGTGGCAGAGCGCTTTGCGGGGGGATAATGACAAATTTACAAACAAAAGGAAAATTCCCCAAATTACAAAAACAAATGGAGTGACTAACATGCCAGCTAGGAAGGCAGCAGACAGGAGCAGAAGCTCCAAGCCCCAAGGAAGCAGAGAGAGAAAGAGAGAGAGACTAGTTTTCATTGAATTGGGCACAAGATATGGCACATCTGTCAGAGTGCAAGACAGACCGGGAAAAAGAAAAACTGAGGGATGGAGGGAAATGGTTACTTTCATAACTGTAGGCTGTACTGCTCACTCCAAATCAGGCAGTTTCAGAAATGCACGTCCCAATATGCTTGCTATTTCCCCCCACCAACAGAATGCCTTCCTCAGAGCCTCTCTCTTTATACCTTCACATAAAAACATAAATATCCTCCTCCCCACCATCCCACACTGGCATAACAGTTTTAGCATGAATGTGCTATGATAGCATTATTCCAGGGACTGGAGCAACTAAGGATTTGTACACAAATGAATTTCAAACAAAATTCCTGAAGTAGAGGAAGTCCGTCGCTCCAACATCGAGCAGAGCCACAGGGCACCTACTTTCTATGTGGCATCCCTCTCTCCTTGCACCCTGATAACACAGGTGTGCTGACTCTTGTGTTCTCTGGAACACACCACAGTTTCCTCATTCCAGTCTCTGGCACATGTCAGTCCTTCTGACTGCAACTCTTTCTCAGGCTCTTTGAGTGGGTGACTTTATCTCATCCTTGAGGGCACATATTAGCTATTATCTCCTCAAAGTGCCCTTCTTTCACTATCCCATGTCTAAAGCAGACTCTCTCCCTACTGCCCGGTGCCTCTTTGCAACTTCAACCCATTTATTTCCTTAATAGTGCTTACCTCAATGTATAATTTTCACGAGGGTAGTGAGCTAGCCTGCCTTGTTTCCCACTGTAACCCTGATGAGCAAGACACAATCCCAGCTTGCAAAGATATCCTTAGGCTTCCTATTCTTTCCACCTAAACCTGAAATAATAAAGAAATCACAACCCTCAGCCCTTTATTCTGATTCTTCCCCAAATCTAAGACAATCCAGGCCTAATAAAGGGTTGAAAATAAACGTGAGCAACCAACTGTTGGAAAAGATGTCACAATCCAGTTGATAGTAAAATAACCATAAACACATATTTTCAACCAATGCTCATGAGATATTGTAGCAGTAAACACAACCGCCATCACTATGGATGAGTCAAAGAGTGTTCATGGCCTGCCAAATCCCCTGATTTCTTAGGAAGAAACTCAGTACTTTAGCAGAGCACAGTTTACCCATCATATACATTATTTTGACCAGCTTCCTTTGTAGGAAGGTATAGCTATGTGACTAAGTTCTGGCTAATGAAATGGAAGCTAAATTGATATATGCAGCTTCACAGAAGTGCAGTTAAAGAGAAAACATGTGATCTAATTTCCCTGATTCTCCTTTTCTGCCTGTTGGAACGAGGATGCGATGGCCAACGATCAAGCCACTGTCTTGCATCAAAAGGTGGAGGCCAACTATTGAGGACAGTGAAACACATTGATAGAAGGGTGGTCAAGGAATCCCTACACCTGCCCTGTCCTTCCTGTCTCTGGATTTCACTTTACATAAGAGAAAAGCAGACTTCTAACTTTTTAAAGCCACTCTTTTCTTGGGCGTGCTATCTCTTGTCACCTTATATAACCCTCACTGATACAATGGGCAAAGAAAAAATAAATAATGTAGGCATTTATGTAGATGAAACAGGTCATGTTTGATAGAATGGGTGAGATTGGAGGCCTGATTCCCAGGATGGGGAGAACCCAGCCAAGGTTCTGCTGCCATTCTGTCTGCCTCTTCCATGGTCAGAATGTCTCTCCCAGGGCATGTACAAGCATCTAACACCATCACTCTCCATCCGACATCTGGGAGAGCTTAGAACAGCCAGTCATTTGAAAGCAACTTTGCATCAACCAACTACTATTTTGGCACTAGGTAGTCAGAGCAAAAACAACCTCTCTCAAGATGGAAAAACTGAAAGATGGACCCAGAGACATCAACTCTGGTAAAACACAAACGAGGAGGATATGCCAGGGTTTTTCTGCTTTTTGGAAGGAATGTAACAGCTGCCTATTTTTCTCTCATCCACTGAGAAGGAAAAAACCATACTCCCTCTAGTCATCTGTTCACAAGCTGATGCAGAAACTGACTCTAATTTGTGTGTGTATATATATGTGTTTAAATGTGCTGTTGTATAATCTGGATCATTTCTCCCTCTGGTGCAAGGGTTTGACACACTGCCAGTCACACAGCAAGTTGATGATAGCATTCCAAGCAAAAAATAATCTCAATAACTTTAACATATAGGCAGATACATATTTTGTCCTTGTCCAGAGAGGGAATCAATATCACTCTCCTCTTTGGCAATGTCATTCATTTTCTCAAAGGACACATGTATGGTTCCTTAATACAGATACTTAATATAGTTTCTTTGTCTGCAGCTTTCAATTAAAACCTACGAACAGATTTATGCATGCCATTCTGTTCCATTTCATTTCACTCCACTCCACTCCATTCCGTAATTTAGGCGATGCTATATGATTTGACGAGCCCCTCAACCTCTGTGCAGATACATACTTGTACTTACCGACCACTCATGTGGTAAACAGGAGGACATCAACAATTTACCCTTTGTCCAGTATTTTGATCAGCACTTTGCATGTAGCATTCGTTTTAATCCCCACAAAGCTGAGGTGTGCATACTTTAACATCTTCATTTTGCAGATGAGAAAACCAGCACCCACAGTGATGAAGTGATCGTACCCAATCACAAAGCTAATTGCTCCCAGGCGCATGATTTGAACCCAGAAATTACAACTCTAAAATTTCCCCAGATAGAAAAGCAAAAGGATCTTCAAGCTACATGCAAGACCTCCAAGGAGAGCATTTCCAGAAAGAACCTATCAAACCCATGTAGGTGTGCGGGGAGGGGAAGAGAAGCCAGGACTCCTCTACATCTAAGGACCTAAAATATCTGACAATCTAGTGGTAACACTTTGTGGTCATCCATGTGTCATCTGCAATCAGATGGAGGCACTGGCTCATGAAACCTCAGTCAGATGACAGGGACAGGTAAAAAGTAATCCAGAACATCCATAAGCCAAAGTCGTCTCTGTCCAGCAATGACAATGTGAAGCATGTTTAATCCTGTAGTAGTGCATCAATTGTTATGCAGTTCAGGCTGCATGTAAGGTGCAGCACTATTTTTAATGGGCGAACTTTCCCTGAGCACAACAGATATTTGTAGAGGCATCAGGCATCCAAGATGAAGAGCCTGCAGATATGTTGTAGGGCTATTTACCAAAATTGGAGATCTCAGACTCCATTTCTCACAAAGGTAAAGAAATTACTTTAAAAGGACTACGTGTAGAGATTTGAAAAGGGAAATGGACTTATTTTCATCAGATAATTCTAAATCATCAATTTGCTTGTACCCCCACCCACAGATACTCTGAAAGGGAGCACCAGGAGGTGAGTCAGGAAGGCAAAGTGACTGCAGAAGAGAGAAGGAAGAATGATATTTTATCTTGCACAAATCTTGTACTTCTTGCACAAATTTATTTAAGAGAAGAAAGTGGAAATAGAGACACGTGAATATATCTATGGACACTTACCAAAGCAGCACGTTTTACTTGCATGGGATCTGAGTTGTGTTGAACGTTCCACTAGACCAGTTATTGAACTCTGTCTGCACCAAGGGTGGAAGGGGTAGGAAGGATACTGAAAAGACCTCAAGCAAAGCAAAGGAATAATGATAGATTTAATTGGATAGCAGGTGACCTGGCTAGCAATCTGAATAAATAAACAATGGGCAATCTTCTGAGTTAGGCTTGTATCCAATTTCAGTCAGAGTAATTAATGAAAAATTCATAAACACGCACACTTGGAATTTGCAGGTCTAGATTTTTTGTCTGACATTGTAAAATTAAATACCGGGTGTCCCCATCAGAAGCAAATAACAATTTTGATTTAGAAAGTGAGTTTAAGAAAGTCTATGTCTTATTATCCCATATTGTTCTTCTAATGTAAATGATCTTGGAATCTCATGGATTCATTTTTTTTTTCTTCTTTTTCTATAAACGTTTTTAAGTTGTCCTGGCTTAGTTAAAAAGTGAAATGTAAAAATATAGTAGAGGAAAATAAGATTGGAAAAACAGAGGGTTTGGACCATGAAAAACATTTAATGTCACACTAAGTGCCTTGGAGTTGATCCGATAAGCAGTAGGGAGCTATTGAAAGTTGTTGAGCAGGGCCGGCCCGGTGGCGCACTGCTACAGTGCGCCGCTTGGGATCGCGGCGGTGCTCCCGCCGAGGGTTCGGATCCCACATACAGACCGGCCGCTCACTGGCTGAGCGAGGTGCGGGCACAACACTGAGGGTTGTGATCCCGTTGCTGGTCCCGGTCCGGTACGGGCGCGACACTGAGGGTTGCGATCCCCCTTGCCGGTCCCGGTCCGGTACGGACGCGACACTGAGGGTTGCGATCCGTTGCCGGGGTCACGAAAAAAGACAAAAAAGGAAAAAAAAAAAAGTTGTTGAGCAGAAGAGTGACGTAAGTAGAACTGTGATTGGGGAAGATTGATCTGGAAACAGGATATAAAATTAATCAGTGGACATACACACAATAAAAAGCACACTCACTTATAAGAGAAAGTGTTGTTTTAGACAGGAAAGAAAATTGAGTCAATGGTATAGTTCTAAATGGGGTCAAGGTGAATGAGAATATATCTTTTCTATCATTGTGACTTCAAGTATAATCATTTCTGGGACTATTTTGGTTGATTATGTAATACAAACAACAGCACAGTTGCTTCAGCATGCTTCTTTCTGAATTTCTTTAATGGCCAGCTGGCTGTGGAGAACTGAGTGAACCTAGACAGAAATGTACGATTCTAAGGAGTTTTAAAAATAAATAAAATGTTACAAAAGATGACAGGACAAGGGCAGCGTGAATCTTATTCAGAAACTCCACATCAAACGTTGCCAGTGCTGTCTTTTAATTTGGATGGTGAAAAGAGAGATTTGGCTAACATCCCTGCTGAGAGTGAATTTATTGTTCTTTTGACAGAGAGGCCATCTTAATAGATTCAGAAAAATAAAATACATCAAAAAATGACACGTGCTTCCTTCTAAATACCCCAACCCTCTATGCACCTTTCTTAAAGCTCATGCAAATGCCCCATCTCCTCATGGTAGATGGGGTGCAGGGTTATGTCTGGGTACACACATCCTTATGACTCCACCTAATTTTTACTATAGCCTCCTAATGGGTCTCCCTGCGTCTGGTCTCATATGTCTTCTATGCACCCCCACACACTGCTATTAGCGATATCTTCCTAAACCAGAATTTCCCAACCAAAGGTGATTTTTCCCCCCCAGGTGACATTTGTCAATATCTGAGGAACTTTTTAGTTGTCAAAATGCAGGGTGAGTGGTGGTGAGGGGGACACTACTGTCATCTCATGAGTAGCAGCTAGGGAGGCTGCTAAGCATCCTGAAAAGTGCAGGACAGTGCCCCACAACAAAGATTTGTCTGGCTGAAAATGACAATAGTGCTGAGGCTGACAACCCCTGTTCTAAACACATGTTGATGATGTTGGTTTACCCACCTTTCAAAATTCAGAACTGCAACCAATGTAAAGTTTGAAGCCTGAGACTGGCTTTCAAAGTCCATATAATCTGGGCTCACCGACTTCTCTGATTGACTTCTGGGTCTCACTGCTCCCCACGTGAACTCTCTGCTCTTGAGTGGCTAGTGGTTTCAGCCTACTTTAAGTACACCTGCCTCCACATGTATCTATCCTCTTCCTCATTTTCTCCTACTGGACTAGCCTTTCTACCTGATTGCCACCTGGGTGCCCCTTCTCTGTTGTATTAGTCTGTTTCTGTTGCTATAACACAAATACCTGAAACTGGGTAATTTATAAAGAAACAGAATTTAATTCTAACAGTTTGGGAGGCTGAGAAGTCCACAATCTAGGAACATATCTGGTAAGGGCCTTGTTGGTGGCAACTCTATTCAGTGATGCAGGGTGTTAAATGGCGGATGGCTCGAGCAAAGAGAAAGAGAGAGCTTCTCCTGTGATCTCCTTTTAAAGCCATCAGAACCATGCCCATAACCACCATTAAACCATCGATGGGTTAATCCACTGTCTAGGGCATGGTCCTTACAATCTAATCACCTCTTTAAGGCCCCACCTCTCATTTACCATAATAGGATTTCCCATCCTCTTAACCCTGTCACAGTGGGGACTAAGTTTCTAATGCATGGAACTTTGGGGAACACGGCTTAATCCACAGTGTCTGTGGATCTCTGAAGCTGATGTGATTGCTAACTTTATAGGACACTGAACAGCACATTCTTTTCCTATTGGCACCTGCCTGTACCTATTTGTACAACAAGCTGCCCTCCTTGGTCTTATAGTCAAAGTCACCATTCATTCACTCATTTCACACTCTGGTCACACCAGCTTGCATTTCTTCCACTCTTCTTATGCACTTTAGTCTTTCACCTCCTGGTCTAGCAAAACACGAGCTATCCTTCCCCATCTCACAGGACCTTGGAGAAAGTGGCCCTGAATGAACCTGGGCCTTGCTGCATCACAGGTACCAAGCAGTGTTTATCCGTGACTGGGGATGAAAGATCTGAAGCTTCTTCGTCATTGTGTGCCTTTGATGGGTAGAAGCTATAGGGCAGGGGTGATTAAACCAGAAAGTATTGATACGGAAATGTTTTGGGGGCTCTACCCATCTCCCTGACTCATAAACAGATTTGCTGTTCACTTATCTTCCTCTCCAGCCAGCTGACCTGTAGACAGGACCCTGGACATATTTGATGCTGAGCTTTGAGAGTGACAGGAATGGAGGGAATGGAAGAGATAGAAGGAAGAGGAGGAGGACTTACTGAGAAAGGCCAATGACTAAAAACAAAGATTAATAACTTCATTCACTGCTCTGATCCATTAGATAGAGTTTCATAAACAAACTGGATTATATGGGTCAAGGGTTTATGAGGGTTGCACAGGTATTTAAAAGTACTCCTTTGGGCCGGCCCGGTGGCGCACTGCTACAGTGCGCCGCTTGGGAGCGTGGAGGTGCTCCCGCCGAGGGTTCGGATCCCACATACAGACCGGCCGCTCATTGGCTGAGCGAGGTGCGGGAGCAACACCGAGGGTTGCGATCCCGTTGCCGGTCCCGGTCCAGTACAGGCGCGACACTGAGGGTTGCGATCTGTTGCCGGTCACGAAAAAAGACAAAAAGGAAAAAAAAAATAAAATAAAATAAAAAATAAATAATAAAAGTACTCCTTTTCCCTGAAAAAAAAAAAAAAGGAACTGAACTTTAGAATAATTAGTCACTTTGCCCAAGATCATATGACCTTGGGATCAAGCTTCAAACTCAACCAGGATGATGTCCAAGCCCATACCCTTAAGCATATCACCACTGCACTTTTCAAAATAAAGGACTTAACTTCACATCAGCTTTTAATGATCCAGAAAGCTATTTCTAACCATAGGACTGCATATGCACTTTTAATGACTACTTCAATGATTCTGATAAAAAGTTACTCAGACATTTACATTGTTTGATAAACAATCACATTTTTAGAGACAAAAGTTCTCTCTGAATCCATCTGTTCAGTTCATATAGGTCTGTGCTTAGTGAATCACATGCTATATAGGTATGTGATATATGATAGCTTCACTTACAGAATAGTTATTCAATAAATGCTTTCAACAATTATAAATGCACAGGACCATGAACGTACATCAAGCAAGTCAGCCTAAAATTCTCGCTGGGATTCCTTCTAAGTTTCTCTTTCCATTATATCATCTGAGCTATCTCAGAGACAGCTAAAGTCCCCTGGTGTATGTTTGTCATGGAACCTTTGTTCCTTTGTTCTTTATGAGAGTTTTGTCCCACTCAGAGCTGAGGAGGAAAATAACCCATTTATATTCTCTGCACTGCTCTTTGGGTTTTATTCCAATTGTTATCGTGACAGGGTTGGTACAAAGAGGAATATCAATGTAGGCAAGGAGTTAAGTGCACCAATGCTGCAAATGCAAGCAACTGGTCAAACAACGCAGAAGAAAAAGACAGCACAGTCTCGAATTCTAAATTTACAGTGATATGGAGATATATGTGTGTGTGTACATAAACATATCTCTATATATATCTATCTCTATTATCTATTATCTACATATGTATCTATCATCAATCATCTGTCTCGCTTTGACTGGGAGACAAAATGGCAAGTGGTGAAGAATGCAAACTTAAGGACTCAGAGAAACCAGATTGGGTCCTGGCACAGCCTCTGTATATGTGACTTTGGAAAATGAGCCTCAGGTTGATCATCTGAGTCATGGGCATAACACTCCTGTGCCAACCTCAAAAGTTTGCTGTGAGTGCCCACATGAATTCGTGCATGCAAGTTGTGTAGCCTGCAGCCTGTTTCGATGTAGGTGTGTCATCAACAATAGACATGATTACTTTTCAGAGTCCTAAAATGATGGGGGTTCAGAAGAATGATGTGTTAGATGGAAATAAATTAGACTGCTTTCAATAACCTCTCTGTTGAAACCCCTGATGTTGAAGTCCCTCTAGGAGAACAGGATGTGGAGTTAGACAAGACTTGAGTTCAGATCCCAGCTTTGCCATGATTACAACCCTTCAACAATCAGAGATCCAATGCTCTTATTTGTAAAAGAGGATAACAATAGTACCTACCTCACAATGTTATTGTAAGAATACATTGTATGTGTAAGCAGCCCGGCATATTACTCGTCACATACTAAGCACACAGTAATTTTTGTTCTTGGACATTCCATTCTATAATTAAATGTCTAGATGGGCTGTGCCTACACACTCCACACCCATCTAAGAGCAACATGTCTGAATGTTGTTATCAGGAACTGTTTGCTAATTCCCTATGCATAATCTAAATCTTCCAGACTATCTCATCTGCCACTCCATGCTAATTATGTACTTACCTTATTTCAATATCTATTGCAAATTTACAAACCTCAGTTGTCCTGCTGGCTCCTAACTGGACACAGTCGAGAAATGAAGTTTACCCAAAACAAAACAAAACATAAAAAACATCTTGGCATGGCAAAGAAAGCAAATCAAGAGCATCCTGTAATATCCTGTTCGCCTGGCCAACTGGGGGTTTTGGAGTTTCTTCAAGTCAAATTCCTTACTAAAATACAGGACCGAATAGATCCCCACACTTCCCCTACTATGATGCTCATTGCTAAATTACACTTTAATAAAAGTCTGGAAGATGCTTTTTCTGCCATAGTGTCTTGTGTCTGAAACCTACTGTTAATAAATATGTAGCTTTTGGGTCTCATATGGTTGTAATTAAAAGAAAAAAATGGGACAGAAAGATGGGAGTTCAATTCCCGACCCCACCACATGCTGACTGTATGACTTTGGGCAAGTGACTTAACCTTTCTGAACTCCTAGTGACAAGAGGATAATGATACCTACATCATAGGTAGGGCTTCCACCTGGTTCAGTACCAAGGGTGTTGTTCATATCTTGGTCTCCATGTGACTCTCATTCCCTAGGGTTGGAATTTCTGCTTTTTGGATTGTTTTGAAGATTAAATGAGTTAATACATGTCAGCACTTAGAACAGCACTGGACACACAGTAAATGTCAGATTAGTGCTTATTATTATTATTGTAGGATTCTTGTGAGGACTGAATGTGATCATCAAGGTTAAGGGCTGAACACAATAGATTTGACATAGGAAACTCTCATCAAGCGATAGCTGTCATTTACAAACTATGCTGGTTCCATTGCAAATAATAGCAAGCTGCTCCTGATCATCCCACACTCCCCACCCCATCTCAGATGCCATAAGGACATCAAATTGGGTGTAAAAACACAAAACCAGGTATGGTTCAATTATTTGCACTAATGGAAGGGTTCAGAGGCAAGGACAGTTAATCAGGGTGGATAATCCAAAAACCACTTTCACTTGGCCATGAAATGCACTGTCAGTTCACATTCAACTATACTATGTCTGCCATTTGGGGGATTAATTTCCAACAAAATAATGAACCCACACAAGACAAGACTGATTCAAGCTGGGAAGTGCCCTGGTTCTCTGTTCTGATTCCTGCTCATCTCTTCTCTGCAACATACTCCATGCTGAGAACAGCCAGCAGGCTTCCCTGACTGGTTCAGAGAACCAATCTAAACAGGGTTGACCCCTCTCAAATCTTCCCAGAGCAAGAAAGAGGCCTGGGTTTCAAAGGCTTCCTCTGCATGAAAATTAAGTAGGACTCCTGGTTGATATGCCACAGATAAGGAGCTAAGGGGACATCTTCCTGCAGAAAATACGTAGCTGAGCCATGTACTGCTTGTGCCCTGTCCAAGGTCCACAGCTTTTGACATAAAGATAATCTAGAATCCTACCTCTCCATCACAAATACTGCAATTTTGAGAGGAATGACTTTCCTATTTATGAAGTCACTTACTTGATGTTCTGATAACATGGACTTGCAAAATTAAACATTGTAATGAGCACTATACTGCATGTATTCATCTATTGAACATATATTGAGCACCTAATAAGAGTTTGGCATTAGACTAGGAACAGATTGTATAAAGAAGGGAAAAGAAGAAATACAGTGCTTGCCCTTATAGCCTAGTAAAAACAAACAGTTAAATAAGCAATTTAAGATGAATGTAATAAGGTAGATGGGTGGTAGTAACACACAGCTAGACCACCAAGCCTTATCTGGTGGGGGCTGGTCTGGCCCTGCCACCACCAGGGTTAAGCCAACATCACCTCTGACCCGGTCAACTGCATAAAGCTTCTTTTGGCCTTTTTACTGCACTTGTTCCAGAGCCAGAGTTATTTTAAAATGTGAATCTGATCAGGCCACCCTTCATACCTCCCAGTGGCCTCCCATTGTGCTAAGATTAAAGCCATGTCCTTACTTGGCATTGGAGTCCTTGCCCGGTCTCCCTGCTGCCTGTGTGCCTCACATCCACTTGGGCCATTCCTTGCCTGCTCAATACTTGTGAGCCATACCAATTCCTCTTGGCTCCTCTGAAACACCAGTCTCATTTTTCTTTCCCTCAGAACCTAGGCACCTTCTGTTTCCTTCCATTGGGACATTTACCCCTTAGCTGGCCACACACATGGTCTTTGCCTAAATGCTACCTCCTTATGGAGGTCTTTCTTAACAACCTCACATAAGGGACAGTGGGCAGGAGAGGAGTTAATTCCAACTGAGTGTCATTCACAGCTCTCTAAACATGTATAATGATCAACGCTGTTGCTTTATTCATGTTTATGAACATAAGGCTCATGGAGGTGGATCATGGCTGTCCTGTCCACCATTGCACCCCCAGTGCTTGGTCCATGGAAAGCACCCACAAAATGCTAATAATAAGAGCAAATGCTGGCTGAGCTCTTGCTATGTGCCAGGAACCCTTCTAGGCTCTTTTCTTGTGTCAACTCATTTGATAGTCACGGTTAACGGGTGTGGCTATTGATGTGGAGACAGGCACTAGGAAGTTAAACAGCTCACAAGCTGGTTATTTGATTTGCACCATGACCCAGCTGGAACCTTGGAAGTAGAGTTACAAAACCCATGTTCTTACCCTCCATACTGATCACCTCTTCATCACATGCATCTTTACTTTTTTAATTAAAATAAAATAACCTCTCCCAAAAGGTCATTATAAAGTAATTAAAACCCTGGAGGAAGTTTGTTCAGTAGACCCTTCCCATTACATCTCTCCAGGATCCTCTTCCCTCCCCTCTTTACCTGAACTCCCATAGCAATGAACATGCTGCCCTCCCCTTTCAGGATACACCCTACCCACAATTGCTCTTAGCAGCCAGGACTATATAAAGCTTATTTATACCCATGTCCCATGGCTAAAAGAGATCTTTAGGCAGCCCGCAACCCTGTCCAAAGAGTATATACATCACCGGGAGACAGGCTGTGAAATAGACTGTGTTGACTTAACTAGAAATGCCCATTATCCAAAAGCAAAGAAAACCCAAGGCCAACTCTGCTTTCTCTGCCCTGCCTTCTATTCTGTCCTACTCTCAGTTCCATTCTAATTCTTTGCCTCCAATCTTAAATACATTAAAAACGTAACCTATTCTCTTCTCTCTCTCCCCCGCCCCTTTTTTTAACTAAACAGGCTCAACTTAAGGTCAGCCTCTTCTGGTACACTGGCTCCTATTATGGAGGAAATAAAGGAGAGATTGCTTTTAAAAGAGAGAGGCAGCTTTTAATGACAGTTTCTGAACAGTGGCCTTTTGTACTTGAAGGGACTGATGATAAAGCTCACTGTCAACTGACAGTAACATCAATGTCAGAGCACAAAGGGATGGATGTCCCTCAATATGGGATCATCCCAGAGCCATTAACCAGTGCTGGTCTGCTCTGCCATCTTGGAGGACAGCTACCACTCATGACAACTTTCTGAGCACAGCCAGAGAAATAAGGCAGAATTGGGGAAGAAAACTCTCTCTTTATCTCTCCATCTCTTTTCATCTCTGTCTCTGTCTCTGTCTCTGTCTCTCTCTCTCTCCCCTACACACTCACACATACACGTACACACACATGCACACACAGACACACACACATGGATACACAGGCACACGCTCCATATCTGTAAAGTAGTTCAACACTGCCCAGTGGTGAAGGACTGGGGTCTCAGTTTGAATCCTAGCTTTGCCAAGTCTCTGTTGTATGACTGTGGGCAAGTATCTTTGCTTCTCCAGGCAAAGCGTTCTTATTTGTAATGCAGAGATACTCATACTAACTATCCTATGGGGTTGTTTTGCAGATAAATGAGGTAAATCATGCAAAAAGCTATACTGGACAGGATTCCAGGAAAAGAGACATAAACTGAGGCAGCACCAGACAAACTGGAACAAATGCTCCCTACCTGTTATCCACATCTATGTATGAGTACAAATCCAGACTCTTTCTTCTATAGTTGACAGAAGCATCTAACATTTTCCTTCCTGGACTGCTTTCTCATTCCCTCTCTTCTGATGGAATCACCTCTCTTACTTTTGGCCAATTACTTATTCAACCCATGGGGTTTCCCCAGAACTGCCAATCACAATAACACTAATATGCCCTGCCTCAAAGATTGGGCAAAGAATGATCTCAAAGCCAACTGGAGTCCTTCCCAGGGATTTTTCAGCTAGGGCTGGCAAGGTAGGTGGCCTCTTGCCTTTGGGGGAAGAGAAGATCATGATGTTTAAAAGATAGAATATTGGATTTACCTGCACATTCTTCCTTAGCTATGTGGAGGAAGTCTGCCTTTAGCAGGGGAAATTGACAACCAAGAGATAAAGACAAGTGGAGACAAGATGAATGCCAACAGAGAATTGTCCTAATAGTACTCAGCCTCTGGGTCTAGCCGTAAAACCTGGAGGTCCAGTCTCTGGCACTCTCATTCCTGCAGTCATTTATTCGATTCTGTAGGCTGCCACATTAATAATCTTTCCAGTTCCATGATCCAATACAATACATTCTATAAGCATTTGGGTTTTGTTACTTCATTTTGTTAAAACTCATGGGAATTGGGTTTCTGTTACTTCTGACCAAAATAATTCTGACTATATGGATACCAAAAATTTGGGTAGGGATGGAACCTCTAAGAAAGTTAAAACATTGAAGTGCAAGGGGAGTTAGAAAGGAGATAGCTCAGGATGAGCTGCATATTTTCATTGAAATAATTTGAGTGGGTTTGAGAGAGCTTAAAATTACAAATAAGGAAGTGAGGGAGAGATGCCCCATATCCCGAGGAAACAAAAGAGAAGTCTTGATGAAAGGGGAATATGACCATGGAAAGGCATTACAGTGTATTAGCTTTGGTTATAAAGAAAACTTGGTTAGAATGATTGTTCCACTGCTCAGTAGCTGTAGGTGCTTGGTCAAATCATTTCAGGCCTTAGCTTCGGTATTCTCCTACATGAAGTTAGGATTCTAATTCCTCTCAGAGTTGTTAAAAGAATCATCAAGAGTGTATCCATAAAGCACCTACTACTATCTCTGGCACATAGGTTGTAACAGTGATTATTATTACTGAGTGGAGGGGAGTAAAGAGAGAAATACAACTGCAAACCCTGATAGGTGTTGAACTGCACAGCAGGGTATTCCTGCAGGCAGAAAGCATGCTTCAGTTGTTTTTGGTCTGCTGTGGCCTGGCCCAGGGTGTAGACTCTGCAAAGTGCTTAATAAAAGTCAATGAATAGACAAATGAAAAATGAAACCATTGGTGCAGATACATAGCCTAAGAAGGAATCTTAAATAACCATAAAAAGCCATTATCAATATCCTCACAGAAAATCTATCTGGCAAGGCATTCAGGTCCAGATTTCATTAAAGGAAACCTCATGGCCGTTGTAGGAAAAAAAAAAAAAAGAAAAAAGAAAAACTTTTTTTGCAGGAATGAAAACCTGCAAGAAGGACAAATAAGAAAAAAAAGAAAAAGAAAAGCATCATTTCTGCTTATATTCATGAACCCATGTGACTTGCTTACGAAAAATAGAGTAAAAAGTATATTATTCATTCAATTACGAATTTATTTGTGAGTTTATATAAATTCATATATAGTAGTTCCTCCTATGACTCAGCAATGTTCTGTATCCAAAGATAGTACCATCAGAGGTAGCAAGGGCTCCAGAACTAAAGAAAACCAAGCGTTCATTTTACCAAAGAAGACTAGAATGTGCCAGGGCAGATGGGGAGTAAAAGCAAAATCCCTGAAGGTGAAAACAGCATATCAAAGTCATGAAGTTATGAAGATACATGCCATGTTCGAGAGACAGTTGATTCTTTGATCTTTCTGGCACAAAGACCATATGAGGTGGGTAGAGGCACTGAGACTTGAAGGCTGGGTTCAGCAGACACCCAAAGGTCCCAACTACCAAGCGTCATTCTGCAGAACATGGCAGGCCACCAACATTTTTTGACAGAAGAAGGGATCTAATGAAATCTGCATTTTAGTAAAAAAAACTTTGACAGTGAGGTAGAAGGTAGATCAGAGGGACGGTGGAATGAGAGATCTTATTTAGTTTGTATTAAAAAGTCAAAATGTCTCTAAGGATTTTAGTAGGGATGACTAGATGTATGGAAATACGGGTAATTATATGAGAGAAGTTTATATTAGTCGGGGTCCTAAGAGACAAACCGCAAGAAAGCCCAATTCAAACTTCATCAAGGGGTGGGGAGAGGAGGAATTTAATGGATTATGTAACTAAATTATCCAGGAGCACATGCAGCTCAAATGCAGGTGTTTATAGAGTGCCACCCGGACTTGCTCTCTCTCTGTCTCTGGGATCTGCTTTCCCACCATTGTCTTTCATCTTAGGCAGGATCTCCCCCAATGGCAGCCACAACTACTCCAAGCTCCCATTGACACCACTCCTAACCAGCCAAATCAAGGTGCCATTTCCCCCAGCAATTTCTCAGTTCAGTTACACTACCTGCCCTGGACCAGGTTCTCATCTCTCAGCGATTTGCTGGGTCAAGTTGTGATTCTTTGCTTGGTCAGGTCTGGGTTAGGTGCCTGATCTGCATCTGAGGTGGGTCTACCCCATCCAACCCCAGGTGGACTATGATTAAAAGAAGGGATATGCTGCTACTTGTTGAAACAGAGATGCCCGTTGGGCTGGCTAAGGGGAAGCAAGATGGAACTAGAAAGAATATTCAGTTGTAAAACTCAGCATAAATAACAGTGTCCTTACTGTAAATGCACTTACAACAGATATTATTGGAAGAAACTTTAAATATGCTTTCGAAACCTCCTAAAGTACTTGGAACTTTAAGAATCAAAATACTTTTATTTCTCCCAATTCAACTGAAGTTCCTTGAAAGTACAAAGAACAAAATCTCTTCAAGATGTGAAGACATAGAGTGGAAATCAAAGGACAAATAGAAAACTTTAACTCACCTAATATTTTCAAGTGAAAAGCTTTCTGCACACACACACACACACATACACATACATGGGTACTTCAAAAAGTGCATGAAAAGATTCCTATTATCTTTTAATCCTATTTTCCATGAACTTTTTGAAGTATTCTCATATATAAAAATTTCTCCAAGTATAGCTACTAAGACTTCTACATAAGCAGGAATATTTATCTTCACTTTCTATTAATACCAATATTAACTCTTACAATTCAGACACCCCTTTTTTTTTTTTTCCTTTTTGTCTTTTTCCGTGTCCGGCAACGGATCGCAACCCTCAGTGTCGCACCCGTACCGGACCGGGACCGGCAACAGGTTTTGTCTTTTTCCATGTCCGGCAACGGATCACAACCCTCAGTGTCACCCCCGTACCGGACCGGGACCAGCAATGGGATCGCAACCCTCGGTGTTGCTCCTGCACCTCGCTCAGCCAGTGAGCGGGAACCGGTCTGTATGTGGGATCCAAACCCTCGGCGGGAGCACCGCCACACTTCCCAAGCGGCGCACTACAGCAGTACGCCACCGGGCTGGCCCCCAGACACCCCTTTTGAATTGAAATAATGTACTTGGCTTTTTTCTCTGGAGAGAAAAAAGAAAAAGTACACTTATTTCTTCAATATTTCCAAATATCCATATTTTTTAAGTGTATACACTTATGACTCTCATAGAGATTTAACATTGGTCAAAAATTCAAACTACAGTATAGTGATTAAAGAGGGTCAAAATTGAAAGGTGATTTGGGCTTTAAAAAAGGGTTATAAGTTTATTATCTGGGTCCCTTCTGACATTACTTAACCTCTGTGGTCCTCAGTCTCATTAGTCACATAAATATATAATACACTCATTAGTCTTATAGTACTGATAATTGTATATGCATATGATATAATATGAGGGTACTTCAGAAAGTTTGTAAAAAAAAAAAAAGGGGGGGGATTAAAAGATAATACGTCCACTGCCCCCGCACATCCAAGCCAGCAATGAAACCAGCCCACGCCTGGATCCTGATACGGGGCTGGGCCAGCCCCACCCCCACCCACAAGCAGATCCTAGAATGTACTTATTAACCACATGTGTTTCTCTGGGGTATGTGACTTATTTGCTCATGACCTTCACCGAATTTCTGCTTAGATTTTTCTAATTCATTTTTAAGAATTCTTTTGGCAATAAGGATGTTAATTTTTTTGTCTTTAAAAAAAATAAAGGAAGAAGCAGAGAGTAAAATAACTGTTACCAGAGGCTGGAATGGAGGTCGGGTGGGGGGAAGATTAGGGGTGAACTAATGGGGACAAATCTATGCTATTTACCCTAAGTGAATCATGGTGCAGGATATGTATGCATTGACATTATGCCCACAAAATAAATATAAATGAAAGTGAAAAAAAAAAAAAAGATAATATGAAAATTTACATAGAGTTTTTGAAGACCCCTTTACAGACACATAATAAATATACAAATTGGGGACTGGCCAGTTAGCTCAGTTGATTAGAGTGCGGTGTTGATAACACCAAGGTCTAGGGTTCGATCCCTGTACCGGTCAGCTGCCAAAAGAATAAATAAATAATAAAATAAAACAAGACATAGAAACAAATGTACAAATAATGGCATACATGTAAGGACTTGTATATGAAGAGAAATTTTATGGAAGTATAAATAAGAAACTTCTGGGAGGTGAATTAACTGCCTGGAGTTAGACTTCAAATTTTAGTCTATGTTTGAAATTCTTAGTTTTTTAACAGATGCAAAATACTGTTTTTAAAAAATTGGCTTCCACTGACCTTTCCCAGTGCCCCTGCTGCTGTTTATCCTATCTGTGAAACCCTAAGCAGAATTTCCTTTCCTAGCAGTGCTCATCTGCAAATGGACTATCATGCTTTTTCCAGATCACCATGTTGACATGCAGGGGCCATTTTGCTGAGAAGGATGCTAGCTGATTAAGAGAGTTTGTGAAAAAGCTCCCACTGTGATTGAAACACTCATTTAATACATTTTAAGGGCCCGGAATGCTCAGCTTCCTTGATTGGTGTTGGTTGTCTGCATTTGATTTATTTCCTCAGTATCAGTGTTCATTAAATTACTTAATGTAATGGCCACCCTGTAGTTGAAACTCTATTTAACTCTGCATCTTTGGAAGCATTCTAATTCACAGGCTGTTCACTTCAGGAGCTAGAAATGTAGATTTTACCATCTAAGAGTTCATAGAAATTACTTAGTAAGAAAATTATCTTTCAAAAGAATCCACAGTCGTCCTATCTGATTATTTTTAGCTATCGAAAGGTTCTATTCTTGGCAGCAATCTTATTATTTTTGACAATTAACGACCATGAATACATTTGTCATGTGATGTTCAAAGCTCACAATAGTATGTTGGATCTTCCATTTTTTAAAAGTCTACCACACATGTGGACAGCAAGTCTTGTGCCATCAACATTTCAGCAGTCCATAAGCCAAATCCATTTTTTGTTTTAAGTAGACATAGCTTCACTGGACATTTCTAAGAGTGCCCAGTCTGAACTAGGATTTTCTTATTTTACTTATTTCCTTTAATTTGTCCCAGTGGAGGTCAGGTACTGAAGTTTCTCTCCATTAATTATTTGTACTCAAAAATTGTTGAGATTTTCTTGTGTTTCTGAGGAGGACAAGCAGAGCAGTTGTGAAAGATTTTGTGTGTGCACTTACGTTAATAAGCCTCATTGTGAATGGGAAGTATTGATCAGAGGTGGGGGTCAGAGGAGGATCTATTGTACTGGAGGAAAGACATCAGGGTGAGATGGGAGAAGTAGAATGTAAGACACCAATGAGCACAGTAAACATGTAGAGGTCACTGGGAACCTAATAGAGAGAGAGTAAAATAAAATAAAGGAACATTATATAATGTTCGCATATTTCCAACTGCAAAACTCAGGTGAATCAAGAAAGAGTTGGAGTTTGACCAACTGGAATAAAAAAGTCCAAACAAGGCTGAGCTGTAAAGACCTTGGACCCTAATGCCCAAGAATGTGAACTCCCTCCCTATAGCAATGCATTTTTAGGGAAAAATATCACAGCAAGTGAAGTCAACACTAATTGAGTGCAGTTCCATGTGGTTAAGCAAGATTTACCTTGGGGATGGCCTGGGGTGAAGCTGTAGCAGAGGTTTGTAATCCCAGAAAAATGTGAGGTCATTGAAAGTTTGAAAGATGTGCTAAAGAGTGAGTTTGAGCCTTTATGTTTGAAGAAAGCCTGGGTACCATCAGGCAGGAAGAGGAGGGAGACTTGCTTCATTGCCCCTCATGAATTGACCTGAAGCTTAGATGATTCTTCCTGCCCCCACTACAGGGCTGGAACCAACCCAGATGTGGAAGCCAACAGTCATTTTAAGATAAGTTACAAAACTATCTCGACAGGCTCAGGTACAGTTCCTCTATAGAACATCCATGTACATATTTTTATTACAAGTAGAAAAACAGTGTGTTTTTTTGGTATAAATTCACAAAAAAGTTATTTTGAAGAGTCAGGAGGAGAAGAAGAGTACATTTATTATTTATTTATTTGTAGTACATTTTTTAAAAGCTTACTTGACACATTGTAATTATACATTCATATGGGGTACAATCTGGTGTTTTGATACTGATACATATATGTAGTATAATTATTGGGTCAGGGTAGTTACTGTAGCCATCACCTCATACATTTTTCATTTCTTTATGATGAAAACATTCAAAAGCCTCTCTTCTAGCTATTATGTAATATACAAAACTAAATTGTTAACCATAGTCACCCTACTGTGCCATACAGCACCAGCTTATTCCTCCTGTCTAATTGTAATTTTCTACTCATTGGTCAACCTCTCTTTGTTTAGCCTCCCTCATTCCTGTCCCCAGTCCCTGCTAACCACTGTTCTACTCTCTATCTCTGTAATATCAATTTTCTTTCTTTTTTTTTAGATTCCACAACTGAGTGAGGTCATGTGGTATTTGTCTTTCTGTGCCTGGCTTACTTCACTCAACATAACAAAGTTATGTAAAGTCCTTTCATGTTGCTGCTAATGAAAGGATTTCATCCTTTTAAATGTCTGAATAGTACATGTGTACGTATATGTGTGTGTGTGTGTGTATATAGGATTTGAGTTCAATCAAATCCTGTTTGTGTGTGTGTATATATATATACACACACACACATACACACACACACAACATTTTTTTAATCCATTCATCCATTGTTGGACACTTAAGTCGATTCTACATCCTGGCTACTGTAAGTTGTGCTTTTTAACAGGTGGGACTCCATAAAATTTTCTGTCACGTGACCGGGATTCATTATAAATCTTTCATTCATCTGACAGGCATTTACTGAGTGTGTAATATCTCTAAGATATTGTGTCAGGCACTGGGGAGTCCCCAGAAAGTACCCTGACATAGACTGTAGTAGGATATTAAATCTACCAGGGGAGACTGAACATGAATACCAAAGTAGAATGCAAGATGACTGTCATTTAGTGACCTAGGGGGTATTCAATCATTTATCCCATTTGTTTCTTTATTCCAATCAACGAATAAGTAATAAGGTGTTTGAAAGTGTAAACTGTTAGATAGCTGAGGGTGGATAGGTGGTGGAGTTTAGGATAAGTTTCACTTACATCAGAGATTCTCACCCCTGATTGTCTATTAGAATCACTCAACTGGGGAGCTTTTAAAAAATAAGGATGGCTGGACATAAAATTCCAGGGATTCTAATTTATTTGGTGTGGAGCGAGACCAAGTTTTTATAGTTTCTTATATAACCCCAACTGATTCTAATTTGACACCAGAATTGAGAACCACTAACGTATACTTACTGACACTTCATCTGGTTCTTGAAAGCTATGGATAGGATTTGGACACAGGGAGATATCAAAACAAAGAAACATCAAATCTGTTATTTTATCTTCCAGTGATTTTTACCATGCCACAAGGCATACTATGAGGTTAGTCACTATTTAATTTCTCCAGCCTCAGAGAGGAGGATATTAACATGAATTAAGATGCACTGCCATATTGCACACAGGCATTGATATTTAACTCTGTACCCCACAGATATGTACTATCAGCTATGTTACAATATAAATACATACATACATACATACATACATATGTTCTGCTAGGTGCTTGTAATGTGATATAGGCTCCTGGATTAAGGGCAAACCAGAAGAGGGAGTTTCAAAAGGACACATTTAGTTTCCAAGAAAGTTAAAATTCATTATGTCTGCCATACTGCAATTTCAGTTTAAATGCAGACTAATGCCATCACTATACTAGCAATATTTTGACGCCTTCTAAATGGTAGTCACTTTACAGACATTTTTCATTCCCAACAAGCCTATAAGGCAGCTATTTTTTTTACCTGGCTTTAGAGTTGATGAAGTGGGGCTCAGACAGATAAGCAGACCTGCCCCAGGTTACCCAGCTAGTAATGGGATGAGTCAGGTCTGGCCATTTAAAAACCCAGCACTGTCCGTCCACGTACTGCCTTAGAAATCTCTTCAACGGGAAATGTAACGTGTCCCTCCATCTTCTAACACTGTAATTTCATGAATTTCTCTTCTCAGAACAACATGCTTCTGTTTTAGCAAGATAACAAAGAAGGAATAACTTAATAAAATCTATAGGAAGATGAGTTTATAATAAAAACACCCTTTCCAGTAAGATTTTAATGACTACCATTATTTGGTTCAGGCAGAACAAAAGCAAATCCAAAGCTCTGTTTAGACGTTTCATTTTGTTGAAGAGTGATCGACAACGGTTGAATTCCCTGAGTTTGCTTTTACGGATGGAATAGAATGTAATGACCAACAACAGAGATTTGGGGCCAAGCAGACCTGGGTTGTAATCTTCATGGGAAAACCCACCTTCTGTGTGACCTTGGACAAGCTTTTCAACTACTCCACCCCCTATTTCCTCACCTGGACAGTGAGGATAACCTATTCAACTTCATAGAGTTGTTATTAAGGATAAAATTTTAGAATATATGTATGTACATAACACACAAAGAGCATGAGGTAAAAATTACATTATAACAAGGGCTGCTATTTACTGTGTATTTCATATATGTCAGGCACTGTGCTAAGCTCTTTGAGTTGATTACCTTACTTACTTTTCACAGATCTATGAGGAGGTTCTATTATTAGCCTTACTTCACAAATGAGACTAAGACAAAGTGTGGTTAGTAACTTTTCCAAGGATAAGTGATGCCAGGATTTGAGTTCAATTAGGGCTGACTCCAGAGACTATTCTCTTAACCACTGAGGCATAGCGAGCTTAACAAAAGTCAGATATTGTTCTTTATTAGAAAAATAAGTTGTGCAGTATTCTTTACTTTTTTACAACTGAATAAGCCCTGCCTATGCAAAACTCTGGCCCAGCAATTAGCTTCCTATTTCCTGTGGATTTTGCCAGTGTTGTTCTTTCAATAGGGGGTGTTACATAGAGACAGACAGCTGGGTCTAGGGGGGAAAAGAGGGATTCGTATCTGCTTGGTCTTTTCATGGTGCTAAATGGGTGAGATGAAAGTGTTATACCTTGTGATTCACTGCAGGAGTGGAAGAAAATGGAGTGGTTGAAAATGAAGCCAGGTGGACAGGTCAGCAGAGCCCTGCACTGTTAGGATACAAGAACAGCCAGGAATGATTTAAGGACAAGAACTGAGTCAAGAAAGAGAGGTGAGGTCTTACTAGGAGCAGATGGAAGAAAATTATATTCCATATGCTGCAAAGAGAATTTGCCGATATCCCTACCAGTCTCTAAAACTCTTTATCTTCACTTTGAAATAATTACAGGATCAGAGGAACTTGCAAAAGTAGTACAGAGTGGTCCTATGTAGCATGTCCCCAGCACATAACCATAGTACAATATCCAAACTAGGAGACTGATATTGGTGCAGCCTACAGACCTTGCGCAGATTTCACTGCATGTGTTTGTATGTGTGTAGTTCTATGAAAATGTATCCTATGTACAGATTCATGTAACACAAGCAAATTCAAGATGCATAACTTTTCCTTCACCACAAAGGAACTCCCATGTTCTACTCCTTTCTGTCCTTCTTTTCCTTCAACCATTCCTATTTAAGTTTATGACGCCACCAGGTAGAAACCCAGGAGTAATTGTTCTCCATATCACTTAACAGATAGAAGTGACCAACCCCACAAATACATCCCATTTCTCTGGTCCTCTTCTCAATACCTTAGTCCAGACTTCCAAGGTCTCTTGTTCATTCATTCAAAACTATTTCTGAATGCTGCTAGTTATAAGATACCACTGTGCTAAGTGATGGAAAGGATGAATGATGTACCAATAAAAAATAGCCCCTACCCTCATGGAACTTATAGTTTTTCAGCAAAGAAAAATGATAATCAAAGAACCATATATATAAATATATATATATATGAAAACTTACAACTTAGATAAATGTCAAAAAGGAGAGATACTTGTTAATATGGTGGGTAGCAGAGGGTAAATTCAGCTTCCCTAAGAAAGCGACAGTGAGCAGGAAACTGGGTGACACATATTAATTAACCAGGCTAAGTAAGTGCACGGCGATGGTTGGTGAGACTGAATAGCCCATGTGATGGCATTAAAAGGTGTATCCTTTCCGTTTGCTTGTTGTAACAACTTCAAAAAAAAAGTATGGTTGTTATATCTTCTTCCCCACCCCCCCCGGTTTTTTTTTTGTGTGTGTGTGTGTGTGTGTGTGTATTTATTTATTTATTTTTAGCTCCCACAAATAAGTGAGAAGATGTGGTATTTCTCTTTCTGTGCCTGACTCGTTTCACTTAATATAATTCTGTCTAGGTCCATCCATGTTGTTGCAAATGGTAGTATTTCATTCGTTTTTATAGCTGAGTAGTATTCCATTGTGTAGATATACCACATTTTCCGTATCCACTCATCCGATGATGGACATTTGGGCTGATTCCAGCTCTTGGCTATTGTGAAGAGTGCTGCAATGAACATTGGGAAACAAGTATACCTTCGACTTGATGATTTCCATTCCTTTGGATATATTCCCAGCAGTGGGATAGCTGGGTCGTATGGTAGATCTATCTTCAGCTGTTTGAGGAACCTCCAAACCATTTTCCATAGGGGTTGCACCATTTGGGGACACATCTGGGTGGGAGGGGGGAGAGGGAGGAGGGAGGGAGGTTTTGGTGATGGGACACAATAACTAACTACATTGTATATTGACAAAATAAAATTTAAAAAAAAATAAATGTATCTTTGTTCCCCTCACTGGACAGCTGCCTAAACAAATAAATAAATAAATGCATATTTGCTGAAAAAAGAAAAAAAAAAAAAAGGTGTATCCTGCATCGATTAGGTCATGAGGGCTCCTCTTCATCATGAATGGGATTAAGACCCTTATAAAAGAGGCTGTGAGCAGCCTTTCACTCGCTTGCTGTTCCACCATGGGAGGGCACAGAATTCCTCTTCTCCAAAAAATGCAGCATCAAGGTGCCGTCTTGGAAGCAGAGAGCAGCCCTCACCAGATGACTGGACCTGCCAGGGCTTGGATCTTGAAGTTCCCATCCTCCACAACTGTGGGAAAATAAATTTCTGTTCTTTATAAATGACTTACTCTCAGGCATTCTGTTAGAGCAACACAAAACAGACTAAGATAGTGGACGAATAAAAGGGTTTAGGAAAGTTCCAGAGAGAGCGAACAACAGGTGGTGGGAGAGGCTGTGGAAGACGAATAGAAATGAAGAGATCGAGGTGGTCGGTGCAGAGAGAGTTAGTGAGCCATGGAGAGAGTGACAAGGTCTAGATCTCGCAAGAGGTTACCAACCACACAAAAGACTTCTGTCTCCTTCCAGAGAGCAATGTGAACTCCCAGTCCCTGGAGGGTTTCCTGTAGGCAACAGCACAGAGAACCAGAGACAAGCAGGAAGGACAGGGCCATCAGGAGCCCACTGGTTTGTACCAGGACGGAGCTAACCATGATGTAAGAGAAGTTGATGGAAAAAAGATCTTACTTTAATAATTTCCTAATTAGTCTTCCCTCTCCCACTCTCTTTCTAAACTGTTTCTAAAGGGTCCTCTCTGAAATGCCACTGAGGTCAAGTGAATTCATGCTAAAAATCCAAACTCAATCACAATTCATACCATGCTTTGTGATCTAGCCATACCCACTTTCCAGCCTCACCTCCTTCTTTCTTACTTACCCCACCCCTGGTGAATGGTATGAATTGCCCTGGTAGGCCTATGTCAGGCCCCCACATATGGCTGAGCAGGATATACAGAATTCAGCGGGAATGGCGTCCGCTGGGTTTGTACAGCATGGCTGCCCTGGCCATATAGAGAGTTTCCAAAGCCTAATTCCCTGAAAGAGACACTGACACCATCTTCATCTACAGGAAAGGTCATAGGTGGGTATGGATATGAAAAAGTCCTGCCATAAATAGTACAACAAACACGTAGCAGGTTCATTGAAAATGCTCTGTACCAATCCATGTGGAAGCAACTCTGACCATGACCCTGAGATCACTGCATTAACAAACCATTTGGAAAAGAGAGCAAACAGGACTGAGGGAAACACAGAAACCCAGAGGCAGGCAGATACAGGGCAGAGCATGAACCTTAAACAGGTTTTAATGTAAGGACTCAGATCTTCCTCCTCTGTCCTGGTTTCTAAAGCTCACATGATAGGAATGCTTTCCTGTGCACCTGTAACAAGAAAGTTAATCTCAAAGGTAAGATAGAGATGCTTTTAATGTGGCTGCTTAAGGGGCAAGTGGGGAAGAAGTGATCACACACATCAGAATTTCATGAAGATGAAATCCTGTTGTCAAATTACCAGGATCCAAAAAGAATTGTCATGTTGGGAAAGGACACTGAAACATTCTACTCCCATTTGGTCCCATTATTGAAAACAATACACATTTTATAATCCAGGGAAGCCCTCCAGTCTTTTGTGAATTAGCTGTTGTCTTCCAGCCCTAATTCCATAAATAGCCTTTAAGCATTCTGCTCAGTGACACTGGTGCAGAGATGAGGTCCCTCCTGGCGTGACATTCCATCCGGCCGGGGCTCACACCACATTCTCCTCTCCTCAGGAAGCAAACCACTTCTCTGCTGTTTCCCCACTGTGTCCAATTATGCCACTGCCCTTGCAAAATGAGCACTTAGGCATTCAATACATTTTTAAGGAGATGGATCAGCATGATTATTCTGGGAAACACAAAGCTCACGGAGGAATAGGGCAAATTGTGAATTTCAGGAAATATTTGTCTTTGTATATTAATCACGCTAATAATATTGCAAATGAGGGAAGGACAAATCCACTTTCCTCCCATGCACAATCTGCTTTGTTTGATCCCTTTGAAGTAAGTGTACATGTTGTTTTGATGCATTTATTCCCTCCGTGATTGTTTTCAATTATTGCTGCATTTTTTACAATCAGGACAGAACATGGGAAAGCTACAAATTTTTTTCCAATTAGCAGTAAAAGCCATAGTAAACTGTGCTGGAAAATGGAAGGACCATCAGAGAATGGCAAATACACAACACATCCAACACTACCCCCTCAAGCCAAGTTTGAGGCAGACATGCCTAATCAATTACAGGATTCTGGACGACAGAATTCATAAGTGGCCTCAGACTCTTTGTCCCGATATAGCAGTTACCCACCACTCAGAATTGGCATCACTGTGACCTAGGCAACAAAATTCTGGATAGGCAGACTGCCCTTGCCAAGGACACATGGTGAATCGGTGTCAAAGCCAAGATGAGAAGCCAGATCTAACTCTCCATCTGGTGCCCTAAAACTATACCTACAGTAAGCATCCTATCCTTATCTATATATAGCACCTGGGTAGGTAGAATCCCTTTTGTGTTTATGGTATTCTTTAGGCAACACTTAAGAAAGTGAAAAGAGCTAAAGGAGAGTTGCATCACTGAGTACAAGCATAGAAACCTCCATTTATAACCATCTTTCCACATATTCCTTAGGCCCGCACTAAACCCAGTACCCGTTTGCTCTTAACGAAAATGCAGGGCCGGCCCGGTGGCGCACTGGATAGTGCGCCGCTTGGGAAGCACGGCAGCGCTCCCGTCCGAGGGTTCGGATCCCACGTACAGACCGGCTCCCGCTCACTGGCTGAGCGAGGCGCGGGAGCAACGCCGAGGCTTGCGATCCCGTCGCCGGTCCCCGGCCCGGTACGGGGGCAACACTGAGGGTTGCAATCCGTTGCCGGACACGGAAAAAAAACAAAAAAAAAAAAAAAAGAAAATGCACACACACGTCTCCATCCTCAAATTTGTTCCCCCTTGTTTTGCATTACTGTAACCTTCTCAACATTCAGATTTTACCTTAATTATCATTTTTCCCCAAAATCTTTCCTGGCCAATTTATCTAAATAGATCCTCCTCTAATTTGTTTCTGTCTTAGTCTATTTCACACTTCAAATGTACTACACATAATGATTGGTATAATAGTTTACTGGTCCAGTACTTCTCACAAACTGCATGCCCCCAGAAGTCACAGGCCACCTCTGTGTTATTCTCTACAAATAACATCTAGCACTGCCTGGATAAAGATTGGCACACAAAGTTAGAGAGTGAATGACAAATGCAATGGAATCTATGTGTATGTTGTCTTAGCATATTTTTTTCGTCTTTTTGTTCTATGCACATTCACTTCTAGGGGCGACGTTGTATATCACCTGCCAGAAGGTCACAGCCCAAATGTACCCACATATTTGCTCAATCCAACAAATGAAGGTCTCCTTGAATTGTCACGAGAGAAGGAATGAAGCTTCTAACCCCAACTTTGTAATCAGACCCTTATCCTTCCATCTATTTCCCCACCCAGCTAATCCTAGTCCAAATTGTTGATCCATGGAATTGGGAGCTAAATAAGTGGTTGGTTTAAGCCTCTAAGGTTTGGGGGTGGTTTGATGTAGCAGAAGCTGATGGACATACTGCTAGGTTAAGAGCAAAGGTTCTAGAATGAGGAGGCCTGAGCTTCAGTTCTGAACATTCTACTGAATAACAGTATGATCAGAGGCATGTCAGCTGAAACCTCAATTCTCTCATGTGCAAAATGGAGGTAACAAGAGTATTTTCCTATAAGTATAACAACATTGCTATAATTTTTAAGTTAATACACATAAAGCACCAGGTACATAGTAAGTGCTCAGGCCTAGCCAGTTAGCTCACTTGCTTAGGGTGTGGTGCTGATAACACCAAGGTCAAGGGTTTGGATCCCCATACAGGCCAGCTGCCAAAAAATAAACAAGTAAATAAATAAAAATAATTAACAACAACAAAAAGAAAGTGTAAGTGCTCAATAGGTATTAGTGATTATTGTTATTCTTTTAAAGAATTAAAAAGATTCACTCCAATCACTAATTTCTTGAATTTATCTCTTCTATGTTCTCAGCATCGAGTGTTTGCAAAGGAGAAAGCTGTTTGCATGTTGTTTTGAAGTCTTTTAAGAAGATGGGGAAAATATATTTATTATTATTATCTACAATTTCCTGTTATTATTTCTATCATGTAAGTGTAGTCTTGACTTAAAAGGAGATTCATAGTCAAGTACACACTGGATAACAGAAAATTTTTTGTTGTGCTGAATGTACAAAAGGAAAATTATATCTTTTCTTTTGCTTTACAATAAGGGAGTGGAATCACTTTCACAAGAACAAATAATACCCCCAAATGTGCAATAGGCTACATGCCATGTTCAATCAAAAGAAAGGTTCCCACTCTTAATTTTAAAGACTGAGTATAAAATGTATACATTCTATATTTAAAGCTATTCATTTTTCAACAGTAGAAAAGATGTTTTCCATCAGCAGAAATATAACAAGGAAAGAAAATTGTCATTCTGTTTTTTGTTTTTGTTTTTGTTTTCCCCCTTAAGCCTTAAAAATCTGGAAGGAAACCACTATTTACATTTGAGCTTGTATTTTGCATTAAATTCATATACATACTAATTTTTTTCTGACTCCTCTTCAGAAAGTGCTAGTAGCTCCTGTTCCATTTTCCTACATGTGTAAAAAGCAAATAACAACTTATCTCTTTCTATGAGCTGCTCACAAAGTACAATCCATTGTGTGTCAAGTAATCATCACGAACACACAGGGCAAAAGTTAGGGTATAAATGGTAAGACAATAGACAGGGAAATTAGATCCACGAAAGTCCTTATAAGCTGAGTGCTGGAAAGAGATCTAGTTTCTGCTTCACGTGCACAGTAAGAGGTTTAGAAACAGAGGAGAACACAGAGACCATCCAAGGTAACATCTTTTCCTTTGAGAAAGAGCGTTGTTTTGATTTTTGTTCCCTCTTTAATAGCTAAGACAACCCTGTGAGTTTTACAAATGGCCTTTCAGCCTAGAGAATGACACTGTAGTCTCTGGGGGTAAAAGGTAAGGAGATGTCATTCATCTTAACTACCTCTCAGAGGTTGACACTTCAGTGCAGCACAGCCTGTCAATAAGATGGGCCAAGGTGGCATCCATTCTGCATATCACATCTACCCCCTGCCCTCAAAGAACTTTGGAGCACAGGAGGAGATATATACACCATTCATAATAAATGCCAATCACATTTTCCTTTACCTCTACTTTTGTTTTTGTTTTTAAAATTAATTAATTTTTTTAATTTACAAATAAAAATTGCATATATTTATTGCATACAACATGTTGTTTTGAAATATCTGTACAATGTGGAATGATTAAATTGAGCTAATTAACATATGCATCATCTCACATACTTATATTTTTTGTAGTGACAACACTTAAAGTCTACTCTTTTAGCAACTTTCAAGAATACAGTACATTGTTATTAACTACAGTCACCATGTTGTACCATCAATCTCTCACACTTATTCCTCCTGTCTAACTGAAATTTTGTATCCTTTGACCAACATCTCGCCACCCCCCAGCACCAGCTTCGGTAACCACTATTCTACTCTCTGTATTCCATATATAAATTAGATCATGCGGTATTTGTATTTCTGTGCCTGGCTTGTTTCACTTTGCATAATGTCCTTCAGGTTTCATCCATATTGTCACAAATGGCAGGATTTCCATCTTTTTTAAGGCTGAATACTATTTCATTGTGTACATATACTACATTTTCTTTATTCATTCATTCATTGATGGACACCTAAATTGATTCCATATTTTGTCTATTGTAAATAGTACTGCAATGAACATGGGCATGCAGATATCTGTTCAACATACTGATTTCATTTCCTTTGGATATATACCCAGTAGTGGAACTGCTGAATCATATGGTAATTCTATTTTTAGTTTCTTGCAAAACCTCCATACTGTTTACCTCTACCTTTGTTAAATAGAAAGTCCAAAAGTATGTGTGTATGTGAGAGAAATAAATCTATTAACAGTTGCAATAGTTGGTAACCACATATCTGTTTTTGATCACAAAACAGAAGTTTGGTGGTTGGCCCTGTAGGGCTATTGCAGCCAATCTTGAAGAGCTGGGGATTCTTCAACATTCCTGTCCTGCTATCCAAAATGGCTTCTGGATTCTGGTCCTGAGACAACTGCTCCATTTTCTGACCAGCACCCTCCTTCCAGACCAGAAGAAGCATGAAGGGGAAAGAGCCAGTGGAAAAGCCTGAGGAACATCCCTGCTCTGGAGACTTCAACTCACCATCAGGTCCATGATGAATTAGTTCATTTTCTGCTGCTTAGAACAGAGTACCTGAAACTGGGTAATGTATGACGAAAAGAGGTTTATTTCTTATAGTTTTGGACGCTGGGAAGTCCAAGGTCCAGGAGGCACATCTGGTGAGTGATGGATCTTGGAAATGACAGGTGCCATTGTGCACACAATAAGCACAAAATACCTGCTGGCCTTGTCTTCCACTCCAGCACCAAACCCCTCCCCACTTCCCTTTAGGAGAAGCCTCGTGACTTCTGCAAAACAGAAACCCTTTTGCTTCTGCAAGGGTGCAGTTCTCCACCCTGGTCGCATAGCTTCAGCATTAGCATAATGCCCCTCCTTGATGGTATCAGCCAGCCCTTTGTGCCCTATATAAGCTTTCTCACCCCCACATCTAGGGCTGTCCTCCATTTTGAGGGCAGCCCCAGGCTGCCTGCCACTTTGAATGCGGCCTGGCAGATTTTCTTTTCCCTTAATAAAGCTTGATTGGTACCTAGCATCTCCACTCACTTTCTTTCAGTGAGGGCCTTGTTCTGGGTGGGAACTCTCTATGGAGTCCTGTGGCGAGCAGGGTGTCAATTGGGAAGAATGACAGCAGCTCTCTCATGGGCTCTCCTTATAAAACCACCATTCTACACACATGATAACACATTTCTCCATGAATGGATTAATTCATTCATGAGAGCTTAGAACTCATGATCCAATCTTCTCTTAAAGGCCCCACCTTTCCAATACCATAATCTGATTTCCCGCCCTCTTAACATTTTACAGTAGGGATCAAGTTTCCACACACAAATTTTGGGGGGATACATTTGACCCATAGCACGTGGCCATCCCTAGCTACAAAAAATCCTGGGAAATCAAGGTTCGTTGTTGTTGGTTTTTGTTTTTGTTTTAAATGAACATATTGTCATACCCAACAAGAACAGCAAATCAGAGAATAATCATGGGATAGAACAGTGATTCTCAAAATGGGGTCCCCAGATCAGCTGCATGAGCATCACCTGAGAACTTTTTAAAAATTCAAATTCTCAGGCTTCACTCCAGATCTAATGAATCAAAAACTATGGGGAACGGGGGGTGGGGGTGGGGGGTAAGTGAGCCTCCTGGGAATTCTGATTCACACTCCAATTTGAGAAGGACTGGGAAAGATAATACATAGTGTCTGCAACAGAAAGGAATATGACACAATAATGATACAATTATAATTATTTTATCTTTTAAATTCTTAGAGGAAACACATGAAGAGAATACTATTATCACCCCCATTAAAGATAAAGGAAAGTGAGGGTCAAAGCCTACATCAGGCAGGTGCATAGACAACAGCAACATCAAATTTCATATGAACCACGTAAGAGGCTAATGAAGAAAATACTCATGGAGGCCAGTGCTCCTAGTGAGTAATTTTTTTGACTTTTATGCTATCACTATTAATTGACAGAATGTATTCACATGACCTGCTTCAGAAATGCTGCGCTTTTAAATTCTAACAACACTTCAGTGTGAATCCTTGGGCAATTCCTCTCTTTTCTGCACATCAGTTTCACTATCTATATAGCAGAAAATACATCAGCAGGCTCACTCCACATTACTGAAAATTTATTGGAAATACTAATTTACAGGAAGAACTTTACACTCTTTGGAAAGGAGTTACAGGAATGTAAGTCATTTCTTAACACGCTTAGAACAGTTATCACCCAATTTTAAGAATTCTAGGAAAAGATTGTCTTAAGGTCCCAAATGGTTAATTATTCCATTAAATATCAAAAATAGGACTTAAGTGTTTCTGTTAAGTCCACAAAGCCCTTTTGCATTAAATCGCAATGCAAACTTTTTAAAAAATATTACACACTGGATTCACACTTCAGCAATGCCTCCTAGGCTAATAAGAACTTTTGCTTTCTGACATTATCCATTTTGTTAAAGCTGGTTATGATTCCCCACACATTACTTGAAAACCAATTTCATTCAAGACAAAAGAGTGTGAGCAGGGTATTACATTTTATGCCTAAATTATGCAAATTTGGTGGAGTTATATTGTATTGCGAGCAATTCCCTTTCTTCCAGTTTTCATTGTAGCATGAGTTAAAGTAAATTTCACTATCCTCATTTGCAAAAGGTGAATACTTTCTATTTTAAAACCCTCGGGGAAAGGATTGACTTTTAATGAGCAGTTATCTAATATAAAAATCTCTTACATATATTACTGACATCATTCCCAAGTATTAAATGTACATTCCAGATAGGGTTGATCTTGATTCAATTAATCCTTGGAGAAAGGACTTCACAACCAAGCTCTGTACGTTCCAAAGACAAACCGGGAGGTGAGATAGAGGATGTGGGCACGTTTTTTACAAGATATGCAAGTTTATAAGACATATCGTTACTCTGCTGTTGGACATCAAACCCTGCGGTTTTTGATACCAGCCTTTCAGAACAGAGACACTGTTTTTTTGTTTTTGTTTTTAATCATGGTCTCCTTGTTCAGTTAGCAGTTCAGTGGTAGGTGATGGGTTCATAGCTGTTATCCCTTCCATTGTTAAAGGTCACCTTCAACCTCTTCTACTATTCTCTTCTCATATAGCCCATCACTCCCCAGGAGGAAAGGGCCCTAAGAAGAAGACTGAGGACAGACCAAAATTCCTGCCGTGAGCAACTCCTGATCTGTTTGTGACCATCTGATTATTGCTGTTGTCATTTTCATGTACATTCAATTAGATTTGTCGTCTTATCTTTTTCTAGAATAGATGGTGCACATGAAACAGGAATAAGTGGACCTAGCAGGAGAATCGGTTCAAGCAAAACCATCCACAGTGGCTTTAAAAATAGGGCTTCACTTTTCTCACATAAGAAGTCTAGCACCTTACTATTCCAAATGTGGTCTGTGGATCAGTAGCATCAGCATTGCCTAAGACTTTGTTAGAAATATGAATTCTTACATCCTTTCCCAGACCTACTGAACCAGAGTTTCTGGGACTGGGGCCCAGCAATCTGTGTCATAACAAACCCTTCAAGTGGTTCTTATGTGCACTAAAGTTAGAGAAGATCTCATCTAAAAGCAGGTGGTTGCTGTGCCAGCACTGATGTAGCTGAAATTCCCCCAACATTCTCCTCATAGTGAGGAGGTGGTTGCCACAGCTCCAGTCATCACTTCTATGTTCCATGCATGGAGAAAGAGGAAAGAAAAGGCATGCCACTCTTGTCTAACCCTTTTAATCATGCCTTTGTCTCTAGGAAGATCCAAGAGAGGATGGGATTAAAAAAAACCAAAAACCTTTCAGCTTCTATACTGGGAGATAGCAAGGTAGAAGAAGGTTGGAAATAACATTCTGAATGGAAATTAACAGTGTTTTCTACACCTCAATACTGAGAACTTGAAGAATTACTATATACTATTTAAATTGGTATTTTTATAAAAAGAAATCTCTTTCTACTCTGAAACATTTATTTTCATTAGGGTTAATATTTGGTTTGCTCTTTGTAAATGCATCTTGCTAGATATAAATATGTCTTCTGTCACTCCTAGTCTTTCACTGTATGCCTTTGTGTCCCTGCTAAATTTGGTACCATATGCATGAATTAATTATTACAAAGTGAAAGGAGAAAACAGAGAGAAGGATCACTACTTCCCACATTATAAGGAATAAGGGAAGTAAATCAATTTTCACACATTGATTTAGTATAAGATCACATTAATAAATTATAGAAATTTGGGGGAAGATACATTAGAATAATGACAGATATTAGGATTATACAATATAGTCTTTGAAAATTAAGTGTTTTTGTTTTGTTTAATATATAGAACTTTTAGTTATGGCTCTGTAAGTGTTACTTGGGCAGCTGAATTTTTAAAACACAAGGCATATCTCTATTAGGAAAATGTACCCAGAGATTAAGCATATAATCAACCTCTCTGGTAATCAGAGAAATTCCAATTAAACAGCAATGATATAGTTCCTATTAGGAATATGTTAAAATAATTATAACAACTGAGGCTGGTGAGGATGCAGAGAACTAGCACTTATATGCATTGCTAATAGCTATATAAGTTGATATGGCCCTTTAAAAAAGAAAGTTGGAAATATATATATCAAGAGCTGTGTAAAATATTTCCTTTTCTGTGATCCATAATTGCACTTCTGGGAATCTGGCCTAAAGAAATCATCTTAAATATGGAAAAAAATGCTCATAGGAGCATTATTTAGAACACAAAATATAATATTTAATTCTCCCTAATAGAATGACAATTACATATTTTATAGTCATTCACACACATATTCAATGAAGTATTAGATAGCCACTAAAAATTATGCTTACAAAGACTATATTGCTAGACACCTATGGGACAGTGCTTCATTTTTTAAAATAGTTCATGCTCATTATGATCACAGTTACATAAATTAAAAAATAAATACTTGGAGGGGTGGGTAGAAGAGGAAATACACCACAAACATAATGCTGATTGTATCATGATAAATTTTTATTGTCTTTATTATTTTTCATTAGGGGGTCTAGTAATAGTGTTGGCTTACTTTTTAAATGAAAAACATACTTATAAAAACACTAAAAACCATTTTGAATCTTTTGGAAGACACAGCTCTATAAACATAGTTTATAACTACAATAGTCTTTTCAAAATTTTGACTGTGTTTTGGTTAATCAAAATATCTCATTGATTGAGAGGGACAATATTAACACTACAATTACAAACTATCAAAGAATTTTAAACCAATATAATCTACAAGACTGAGAAGAATTGACAGCTGATATCAAGCTTTAATTCCTCCTTTTCTCTCTTTTCAATTTCTCCAGTGTCAGTAGAGTCTTCTAAACCCAATAGATCTGTGTTAACTGAGTCTTAAAGAATAAGGGTGTGGACCTAATATTCATGTTGGGGGTTGGGAGTGGAAAGAGGTAAGAGTCTATTTCTCAGCACAATTCTTTTAGGCACATAAAGATAAGGGACAAAAATGTTCAAGATTTGCATCACTAATTAGCCCTTTGACAAAGTACAGTAAATATTTGTGGCATGTGTGTGTATGTTGAGAGAGAGAGAAAGACATAGAGATAGACAGATGATAAATATATAAATACATTTTTATATAAATGTATGTACATATAGAGACATACTCACAGAAGTGATATTTATTTATGTATATACAGAGAAATAATAGATGACAGATAATACATATACACACATACACACTCTTATTGAATACTTATTATATGTTCAGGTTTTGTGCTAAGACCTTTCCATGCATCATCTCAATTCATCTTTTGTGAGGATTAGTTTATACCAAGTTTACAAATGAAGAAATCAAGAAGTTAAGTAAATTGTCCAAGATCACAGTACAACATAATTGCCTTTGAAGACAGCATGACTTGTTCAACAGAAAATCAAGCCCAGACGTGACCAGTACACATTTCTATAGAAAAAGTAGCAAAGGCTGGTGCTGGACATATCAATATCATTAACCACAGATTGTGATTTGTGCTCTCAGCTGGACATTTGATTTTTTTATTGCCCATTCTCAGTATCTCCACATAAATGTGCACCTACTTCTTTCACAGATGTGGCCCCTGTATCATCCTAACAGCTTTCTAGCAAGCCTAAAATTTGACATATATACAACTGACCTTTATGCTTTTATGTTGAAAATCAGAGTTAATACTGTATTCATGCTTGCATGTAGCACTTAAATAGAATAAGTATAATTCAGATTTTTTCTTTTCTTTCTTTCTTTATTTTATTTATTTATTTATTTATTTTGGTTTCTTTTTGCTTTAGTGGGTTCCATTTGGGACTTATTAATAGGCTTAGTGGCGATTCTGGCTTTGGTGTTAGCAGATGGAGTATTTGAAGAAGAATATTATGAACCTGTGGAAATTTCCAGAGATGATATTATTTAATTCCATCAACACAAATTTTTCATTTAGAACCACGACATCCTGTACATTGTGAACTAGATGTAGCAAAAGCAGATTTTCCTCCCATTAAAAACAAGCCAAGACAGCTGGTTAGTTCTGTTCATATTTTTGGCTAAATGAAAGATGCTAGAATTCACCTGTCATACCCAAGAAGAAGAGATGGGCATTTTTAATATTATTCTACTAAAAATGCTTGTGGGTTCGGCAAATGAACTGATAAAAATAACAGATTTTGGACTCATTAATAGTACCAAGTGGAAGGACACATTCCTTTCAAAAATCCTTTTAGCACTGATTGTACAATATTCCATTCATGCATGCATTCATTCAGCATATTTGTAAGCACCTACTATGAGTCAGGTGCCTGGGTAATACTGAAGTGCAATAAGGAGTACAATGGTCCAAAGAGACAAGCTGGTTACTCAAAGACTGCCAAAATGCAGCATGACATACCATCATGGTATATACCCAGAGTTCACAAACAAGAGACACCCAGTCAGCTTTTACAGGGAAAATGGCAAGGAAGGGAGTCAAATCGCAAATCACCTTTTCCCTCTGTCCCTTATTTTCCCGGTATTCCCGTCGACAAGGGCTCAATTCCAGTAGTGTCCTAATAATATTTAAATATTTTGTCATCATATTCTCTTAGTTCAAAGAGACCGCTGAGACTGTATGAAACATCCTTAACTTTAAAATAGCTTCCCCCGTTTCAGAAAAGTTAAGATATAAGAAATACATGCATGTTCAAATAAAGGAAATACGGTAGTAGTGTTCAGATTTTTTTGGCAACACTTTCGTCCTCAAATAATTCTCTGAAAGTGGGGCATTCAATAAAATAACACTTGTTTCTAGATTCAGACGAATTCTACTAAAAAAAAAAATCCCCCAAATGAATAGACACAACGTTACCCTCATACACAGAGGTGACCACAACCGAAGCAAAGAGACGTTTTTAGCCAACCCATTAATCCAGCAAAGCTTTGTGTTAAGATGTGGATATGTCAGAACAGGTTACCTCAAGAGGGCTTTCTTTTGAACTTGAACTGCCAAAATTCCAAGCATACACCAAAGGGCTTCAGTTGAAGTGGGGAAAAGGTGAACAGTCAGAACGAAGGAAGAAAGAACAGAAGACTGGCCTGGTTATCAAAGAAGAGCTTTCAAGGGAGAAAAAAAAGAAGTGAAATAGAAAAAGTTTTCAAAAAGTCAACATTCAACTAAAGGTGCATTTAAAAAATAAATCATCCAAAGGCATATACGTAAGAGAAGAAAGAATTTGCTTTTTCAGTTTTCAAGCCTAGTAGGCAAAAGAAATAAAGCACAAACAAAAGTTGGATTGGAGATCATAACGAGAAGCGAATATCTGTCTATGCAGAAAATAAAGAAGGAAATAAAATAAAAGTCCAGACTTGAGTTGCCATTTGTGTTTATTGGATACTTTACTTCTACTCTCTGGAGTTGGAAACTGTAGCTCATGAACATTCCTAGCAGAGGCTAATCAGGAAAACAAAACTAAGCCAAATAAAGAAGGTAGCTCGCTTGACTGGTGCAGCAGCTCAGATTAACAGATGGAGCTAATGCGGCTGGAGAAAGCTGAAAGTATAAACTAGAATCTATTCTTTGAACAAATCCAACTGTTTCATGTCTAGTTCCCTTCAAGGATCCACACAGGAGATACAAGCAGATGAAAGAATTTATCTCTGCCTTCTGGATGCTTAAAATCTTTCCAGTTTTGATCTTTAAAGTTTGAGAAGTATCCCTGCACTTCACTCCACCATGATTATCTTATGAATCGTATCAATGGGCATAATGGCAAGTTGATTCATTCTGGGTTATAAACACTGGACCCACTGGGATATTTATGTAGCCCTTTCTACATACAAGAAAACAGGCTGGGTTGAATGATACAATGCTTGCTTTCAAAGAGCTGTGTGCACCGGGGGAATGAGATGTGCCCACAGGATCATCACTCAGGATAAAAAAAATCCATCAGGGAGGGAGGAACAATACTGTGCTAAAAAAAAAAAAAAAAAAATCTATAGGGGAAAAAAAAATTCCTTATAGCATAAGGATGAGAACAAGACTTTATGGAAGAAGAAGTCTCTTTAGGGTAAGAATGGAATGGAATGTTTTCAATAGTGTGTTTGTATCTGTTCATCCCGAGACATGTTTTGTGCATGGGAGTTGAAGAAGAGTTCATGGTCAAATAGATAAATTCAGGAAAGGATACAATTTACCACACACACTCTCTCTCTCATCCTTGGAGAGTCCTAAGGCATGTGAGCATATTAAAGATTCTGAGGAATAACCCATCGAGGTGGGGGTGATGGGTAAGGGAAAGGAGAGCATGAGAGAGAGAGAGAGAAACAAGAACATGGGATGTTTCAATGACAAGGAGCTTGGCCCATTTGAGGAACTACAGACAACTTATGTTGTTAGAGTGCAAGAAGCAAGTATGACAGTGGCAGGTTAAGAGGAATGAGAGGTGGATGGGACATCTGCTTAGGGCAGTGATTCTCAACAAGGAGCAACGTTGCCTCACAGGAGACATGTGTCAATACCCAGAGACATTTCTGTTATCACAGTCAGGGGAGTGGGTTCCATTGGCATCTAGCAGGTAGAGAGCAGGGATGCTACTAAGTGTCCTATAATGCACAGGATAGCCCTTGACACCCCCCACCCCACCACGATAAAGAATTATCCAGCCCAAAAGGTAAATAGTGCCAAAATTGAGAAACCATGGTTAAGATAAATATTATGAATGGGCCTTAGTTTGGTAGAAAAAGAGGTGGGGAGAGATAAAAATCAAGAAGATAGCCACCCAGACTGGCAAGGGCCTCCTATAGTTCTGATCTTTGCTCATAAGCACAGAATCATTTACACCATCCGATATTATTTCTTCTCTTTATCAAGTTGAAGAAAGAGCATCAACCAATGGCCCCAAGGCTTATATATGGTTTCAGTATGTGTTATAAACAATTGGCATGATTTATGCAACTCTTCAGCGATGACTCACAACTTAGAAGTACCCATAGCAGAAGGCTGGTGCCCCAACCCCCCTCAAGGGATGTTAGACTGTCAAAGTAGCAGGAGGGTCTAAGGAAGTAGATCCAGAGCAGTCGAGGTGGCTGGCTAAGAGGGTTTGACAACACAAATCAGGCCAGTATTTCTAGAACAGGGCTAAGGGAAGCTTCAGAAATTCCATTTACCCACTGAAGTCCCCAAAACGACATAATCAAAACATGACAGCATTTAACATGACGACCTAGAAGGAAATAATTAATGGTTCAAGTAAGGCTGGTTAAGCTACTCCCTCCCCTGTGCAAATAGACACATTGGATAATAAAAGAGAAAAAAACAATATAGAAAGTTTCTTATTTGAATACAAATATACAGTATTGAATAGTAATTAAAATCAGTGACAAGACATATTTTGAGGATAACAGTTCAAAATGAGGTACGTTTTTGATTCATAAGATGTGATCAACTTTTTAAAAGGCTGCAAGGTCATAATGCAGGGATGTCTCCCGTTGACCACAGTGATGAATATAAAATTAACATATTTCACTATTAACCGGAAAAGCCTTTCAGGCCTGTTTCATTATGTAAAATGATTGTTCTAAGTAGGTGGCTCTTCAATTCCCCATTAATAACAGAGGGATTTCTTTATTATTGGCCTCTTTTTCTTAACTTGTTTTTCAGATTAAAAATATAATATGTGTTTCTGAGGGGAAACAATTAAAGAACATGTCCTATATATGGAAATCTTCAATTATAAAAACACAATAGATTATTTCCTTATGATATTGGTGAATATTTATTTTATAAATGCATACATATGCATATATATATACCTGTGTGTATATATCTATAATTTTTGTATTGTATAGTATATATCTTGCATATTTTTAGAATAATAGTATGCTATCTATATAAATATATCTACATAGAATCTTTTACATAAATGTAATCATAATGTATATATCGTTATCCAACTTGCTTTTTTCCCCCAATTAACAGTGTATATTAGATATCTTTCCATGGCAATACCTTCTAAAGATTTTTTTTCATTCTGAATAGCTATATTGTATTCCTTTTAGTGAATGGAACATAATTTATTTGGTCAGTTTGTTGTTTATGTATAAGATCAATTTCTCCAAGCAGAATTACAAGACCAACTGGTATGCACGCCTTCAATTTTTAATAGTTATCCTAACATGAAAGATAGGAAAAGATGCACCTAAATAGAAAATCAGCGTCTACATCAGCTTGTTTTTAGAAACATAGAGATGGGAATATTGCTGAAGTCACCATAATACAAGTTTTCTGTTACTTGCAGCTAAAACCATTTTTTTAAAAATTACAGATATAGGCATTTCTTTTGTTTGAATTGACACATTGTAACTGTGCATATTTATGGGGTACAGTCAGATATTTTGATACATATATATGTTATATAATAATCTGGTAAGGGAGTTAAAGTATCAATCACCTCATTTAACATTTCTTTGCGACAAAAACATTTAAAAGCCTCTCCTCTAGCTATTATGTAATACACAAAATTTGCAAATACGTTTGACAAGGGGTTAATATCAAGAATATATGAAGAACTTATGCAACTCAATAGCAAAAAAAAAAAAAAAAACTAAAAAACCAAAATAACCCAACTAAGAAATGGGCAAAGGATCTTAATAGATATTTCTCAAAAGAAGATATACAAATAGCCAACAGGTATATGAAAACATGCTCAACTGCACTAATCGTCAGGCATGTGCAAGTCAGAACAACAATGAGATACTACCTTTCTCCAGTTAGAATGGCTATTATCAAAAAGACAAAGATAGCTAAAATACGTTTTTTTTTTTGTTTGTTTGTTTTTGGCGGGGGGTACCGGTAAGGGGATCGTAACCCTTGGCTTGGAGTTGCCCGCACTGGGCTCAGCCAGTGAGCGCACCAGCCATCCCTACATAGGATCTGAACCCGCAGCCTAAGCGCTCCCAGCGTCGCTGCACTCCCAGCGCCTCACTCTCCCGAGTGAGCCACGGGTTCGGCCCCTAAAATGATTTTTAATAAGTGTTGAAGCTCAGTGGTTACTGGAGTTGAGGCACTGACAAAAGACACTACATCCCATGGAAAGAGAATGTAGCACATTCCCCACCTGGAGTAAGAGTCTAACACCATCCTTGATATTTAATATAAGCAGGTTGCCCAGGTGCTATATACGTCATCTTCAGTGTCAAAACCAAAAGGATGCTCTTCCCTCTACTTGGTTCAATTTGTCTTGTAATATTAAGTTTCTCAACTGTAAAGTTGGACTGTAAGGCTTGCAAGAAAAAACAAAGACCTTGTGTTTTCCTGAGAAGGTGGAACAGTTCAGCTGACATCCCTCTAGGGCTATTATATACTTAGCTTGAGAACTATCCAGTGTTGAAAAGTCTGCCCACATCTTTGAAGAATCAAAGATTATTATTAGAACTTTGTAAAATTTCTAACTTTGTATGTTGCTATCTGATGAAAGAAAATAAAAGTCTTTATAAAAAAGAATGAAATACTGCCATTTGCAATGACATGGATGGACCTAAAGAGAATTATATTAAGTGAAACAAGTCAGGCACAGAAAGAGAAATATCACATGTTCTCACTTATTTGTGGGAGCTATAAATAAATAAATAAATAAATAAATAAAAACACAAACAACAGGGGGGGGAGGGAAGTAGACACAACAATTACAATTCCTTGAAGTTGTTATGACAAGGGAACAGATATGAGGTTGTTGGAAGGGAGGGGAGAGAGAAGGGGGCGGGAGGTTTCGGTAATGGGCCACAGTAATCAACCACATTGTATATTGACAAAATAAAATAAAATAAAATTTATAAAAATCCCAAAAGACAGAAGTACAAGCTCTTGCCACTAATAGCAGCAGATGTTTAGCCAAGAATTAGGCAATGGAGCTAACAAGAAACTGAACACAGACTTTCATATCACGTGTCTGTGGATTACCTCTGCCTGATGGGAGGACAAGCAGCTAAAACGTTGTCTCAAGCTGCAAGGATCTGAGATACCATCTGGTTCACACCCTGCTTCTAGGCAAGAGAATAAATCATCCACTGACAGTGACTTGCTCCTCCTTTTCTGGAGATCAAACAGCCCACACTTAGCTTCCTTAATAGCTGGGAAGATCTGAGGAGGAAAGTGGGTTGAGTTTGGGGGCTGGAAAATGGTGGCGACCTCAGTATTGGTGGATGCATTCAGTACCCCTGTGTGCTCAGAGTTTTTAATGGTGAATTATGTTTGATTCCATATGCAAATTGCTTCCTTTGCCCTGGCCCCTCCTATCAGAAAGGTCACATATACTAGATGATATGGCACTAAGCTCAAATCAAACTGAGGAAATGGACCTTTTAATAAGGAAGTTTGGAAATGATTTACATTCCTTGTTTATTGTTAAGTTTCTCTACAGGTGAGCAGGGATCTCCACTGATACAGAAGGATCACATAGAGCCCATAGGAACACCCTAAGGGAAGAGTAAGGTCAATTTCACAAAATGTGGCCCGTCTGCCCTAGTGCTTTGCTTGTTTGTGAAGATGTTTTCACATTCCTCAGTAGCTTCACAACAACTAAACTTCCTATGAAAAGAGGGATGGCTCAGTTAGCACTGTTAATGTAAATACAAAGACTTCTCCTGTCAATAGTTTATCCCACTCCGTGAAGGATCTAACACCTTCTAAGCTGTCCTCACCTCTTCTCAAAAATTTTGGAAAGGTTTTCAATTTTATACTACAAACATTTTCAAAATTTCCCTTCAGGTTTTAAAAAAAATGCTAAAAAAAAAAAAAAAAAAAAAAGAACCCATAAATGCCTACAACACCCAGTTGGAGGGCAAAAATGACAAAAGTGTGTAAGTGTGAGATAATATATGGCATGGAGATAAACACACACTGAGCCTCAATGTAGAGAGAACACTATAGGGAGTGGTGAGGACTGGGGGAAACTGGATAGAACATGCCCCAAGCAAAGGAGGCAGCTACTGCTTGACATCAGTCATTGTCTTGATATAATGGGAATCCAGTGTTGCCAGAGTTTCTAATTTTTTCCAGAAGAGTTATAAGTGCAGGATTTTTTAAACACAAAAAGTCCTGATTCTTGAGCAGCCACTAATTTGAATTTTTAAAACTGCAAGCCAAATAAAACATGCCTACCATGCACCACTGTGCATTCCTTCATGACACAGTCAGGGGACATTTGTTGATTGATTTATATCAGACACTTTGTGAAAGGAAGGGGAGAAAATTGTGTTTGAAAGGGGTCCCTAGTCCCAGGATAGGGATAGATAAGTAAAGGAGTGAGCTCCAAAGAAGCAGGGACCCTGTCACTTCACCCTCCACTAAGTGTCTAGTCAAGTGTAGGGCACTCCTTAGACACCAAACATGTTCGTTGAATAAATAAGTACACAGCCTGTACCCCTGAAGTAACATTCTTCTTAATGATTGTACTATTTTCCTTCAAAGCAATATGTTTTCATTAAAAAAAATTACACAAAACACAAATATATTAAAAAATTATTTAAACCCCATATCCCATCACCCAGAAATATATATCATCAGTAATTAGCAATGTTTTATGCATAATGATTTTTCAAATTATTTTTACAAAGAAGAGTATAAGTATTATACTCTATATAATTACATAAAATGTAACATATTTTGCATTATATTTTATAATTATATTACACTTTATTATGTTATTATTTAGTTTCTATGAGGAGAAAGTAAAAATATTGGTGAGCTTCAGAAAAACTAATATACAAATAAATTCAGAGAGATTAATGACTATATTGTCTCTCTAATGTTAAGAAAAATGATTGTGAAGTAAACTGAGAATTTGGACTCACTTTTTAAAATTTTGTTTCTATTGTCACCTTTCAACAATCTATACATCAAATGGGAGGGGTACATGTTATTCAATGAGACAAATAATTAAATTGCTATATGGCAATTTATTTCTTAGGAATGTTTTGGCCCCAGGAGGACAATTTTAGAAACTGATTTCTCCTTGAATGACCTCTTTTTCTTCAATCCTATCTTAACTACCTACCTCCAAAGTGGGAAAACAAAACAAAACAAAATCACCTTGATTTTCATCATTCCAGGTAACACCTTTGTCAAATGGATTGCCTCTCCCTAATCTTGTCATTTAGCTTCAGAATTATTCAGAGATAAATGAGTGCAGCAACCTTTTGGCTGCTAGATAATTTTATCAGCCTCATTTATGGCTTTCTATAGATTGCATTAACTGCCATTTCTTGAGAGATAAAAGATAAAGTGTGCCTTATGCAAAATGCTCCACCAAACAACTCGAGCCTCAGAAGCCACTAACAGCATTAGAAGGTTGAAGGAAAAAGGTGAAGATACTAAATAATCCATCAGCAGCAGGGTTAATTTCGATCACTGTCATGGGCAACTCAAGCCAGAAGCCTGTTCGGCAGGTATGCATTGAGTCACAGCCAAAATACGTCCTGGGAAAACTTCTAAGCAACTTCAATAGAACTTGTAACTGTTTACCTTTTAGTCTGTTTTTTTGTAAGCAAATGCACCCATTTAGGATAAACAAGTAGCTCTCTGATAATGTTTCAATTTGCTCTTTTAAGAACTAAGCACGTTACTATGTGCTCACCTGTACTGTGGATGAAAAAACAACACCATGTGTTCAAAAAGTTGATGTTGTTCTTGAAGGGAACATCAGGGCAGGAGAGAGAAAATGTATGTCTTTTATAAGATATAAAATGGCCAAGGATTAAATTAAACAAGTGAGAGTTGTCTACTGAAATCACTGCATATTATTCTTGCCTGGTGATGATACTGTACTACACTTATGTAAGATGTTACCATTGGCGGAAACCAGGTGATGAATACACAGAAACTCTCCATATTATTTTGCAACTTTCTGTAAGTCTGTAATTATTTCAAAGTAAAAAGATAAAAAATGTATCATGGCTGAAATCTGGGAAAGATTTATTCATTCAACAAACATATTAAGCATCTATTATTGCCAGCTCCTGGAGACAGAGTTGCGAGTAAGACAGATGATAACATTGGCTTCAGGGAGCCTATGTTCTAGTGAGAAAAGCAGGTGACAATGAAGAATGGGTGAGCACCTAAATTTGTTGTTTATTATAACAAGAACTGAGAAAGAAGCAATCAAGCTGAGATTGAGAATAACTGGGGCACAGCAGGAGGCATCAGGAAAGGATCTCAGAAGAGGTCACATTTTAGCAGGTTCCTACAGGATAAGCGGGAACTAGTTTGGCAAAGAGTGCAGGAAAGAGCGTTGCAGGTAGAAGGAACAGCATGCTCAGTGTCCTGGCAGCAGGATAGAACTTGGCTTGCTCGTGGAACTGAATGGAAGCCAGCCACGCTCAAGTGAGCCAGGGAGAGAGGCATAAGAGGACATTGAAGTGATAGGTAAGGTTTCTCCTAAGTCAGATTTGACCCGTGCCTTAAAAAATGGAAAGACCAACCTGTAATCACTTTCTGAGTACTCTCTACACTCACCTTGAGTTTTCAAATTAAGGAAAAAGGTGGCTGGTCATTTCTATTTTCTGTGGTTTGGATAACCCCAGACTCTACTCCTGATTCATGTGAACAGAGGCTGTTGCTCTCAGGTGCACTTGGGCAATAGGACCCATGTCATCTGTTGATTCCAGCTATGTTCTCTATATTGTTGAAGAATAGTATGACCTGTAAGCTCTTCTTCAGAGGGAAATGCAAAATATTTTTTAACTCCCATCACTGTTCTCTTAAATAGACCGAAACCGGTAAGCAGAAAAAAATCTAGAAATTAAATAATCAAAGCACTTTGCGTGTGTGTGTGTGTGTGTGTGTTTGCACACACAAAAATAAAAATAAAAAGGAGAGAGAGAAGTGCCTATCAATGAGGTTTGGTGTCAGAAGAGGCAATATGATTGAAATATTATGGAAACTCACAGCCTTTACTGTCAATGCCAGATCACTGCTGTACACAAAGTGTACCTGGTGCTGTTTAATTCAGAGGAACCATAAATCTGGAGCCGGCAAAAACATCTGACAACAGTTAAAGATGTTTTGTAAATGTTCATGCATATTTATAAACATGGCAGCAGAAGCAGAAGAACAGAATAAGTGTGCTTTCCCTAAAGTCATCTGAAAGTCAAAAAATGCCATTAATTACTTTGTCACGACAACCTTGTTCAATTTCATCTCAGGTGACTTATCAGCTTTGATGCAGAACCGAAATTTTAATACCAAATTGCAACCAGCTACAGAGGCAGCATACCTTAAAACACAGAGCTTCTCTTTCTTCTAGGCAACATTAAGCTAATCTGCCCTGACAGAAGAGGACTCTTCGGAACTAGCTAGCAAGTCTCCCAAATATGAAGCAGTAACCCAAATGTCAATTACTTTTCCAGTGGTAGACAAATTGCTAGCACACTAATGCAATTTAAGCCCAATAATTAGATAACAGGACTACAGAGAGGGCCTGGTGACAGAGCTTCTGAGATAATAGAATCTAGTGTCCTACTTCTTAAATATTAACATCATTCTGTCTCAGTCAATCGGTTTATGGTAATTTAAAAAAGGGCAAAGCAAATTCCTTTTATTGCTAATAATATTGTGCTACTGCGGAGTTAGCTTTGAAGGTTAACAATCTATGGGGTCAAAACTTAATCATGTTTTATCGTGCATTTGTGCATTTTTCTTTCATCTCTTCCTTTTGGAATATCCTCTTTGTGGAAAGCTAAGGGTTTATGAGAAACACACACACGCACACACACACACACAATGTGCTGACAGTAGGCATCCATTGTCGATGAGGCCATCCAACTCAATTAATAACATTATAAAGAAATCAACCCCTTAATTTACATACATTCTAAAATATCTTGACTAGATCACCTTTTCTTCCCCCTAAATGGCTCATTTTAAGGACATCATAGATAGACCTACAAATTACTCTCAAATGTCATATGCACCCTAACCCCCACCCCCATTGCCATGATCATACTATACTATAGGTTCAAATACCTCTGTAGAATTTTGGCTCCAGGATTAATTAAATAGTGAATTAAGTCTATTTTTGTTAGTTAGATAGATTTTGTTAATTTTATTTCATAAATTTTTTCCCCAAGAGTGTAATGGGTTCCGAAGCTTCTAGAACATTCTAGAATAAACCAGAACAAATGTGAATTTTCCTAATGTGCTCAGAGGAACTGAGGATGATCTTGACATAACACTAACACGTAATGTGATTTAATCCAAAACTAAATTCTGCATCCCCATTTTCCCGCCTGTAAAATGGGAGAAATTAAAGCTTTTAAAATTCTGCTTGTGAAGAATTTGGTGGAATATAAGGTGTGGGGGTGGGGGAAAGAGAGGGAAGATCTAAGACTTGAGTATCACCAACATCAGTAATAAAAGGAATAACTGCCCCCCCCCCATAACTACTAAGCTATGTCTAGGGACTACAAGAAATGAACAACTAACTGGACAAAATATAAGGTAATGTATGTCATTTTGGATGGTGGCTTGTCAGTCATTCATGAAAAAAATTAGAAATAGAGTTGCTGCCACACTGAAAGTTAATATGACTTTCTGTGTTTGTGTATGCATGGATCAGATACAGGATTGCTTTGTTTTGGGTAACTCAACAGATTTTTAAAAACCAACCCAGAGGCAGGATTGCTGGATCAAATGGTAATTCTATTTCTAAGTTTTTAAGACACTTTGAAACTGTTTCCAATAGTGGGGGCACCAATTTACATTCCCACTGATAATGTACAAGCGTTCCCTTTTCTCCAACTCCTTGCCAATACTTATTACTATCTTTTGGTTTTTGGTTTTGTTTCTTATAATAGCCCTCCTAACAGGTGTGAGGTTATGTATCATTGTGGTTTTAATTTGCATTTCCCTGATGATATATATTCAAAGGCATTGAAGTCAGTATCTCAAGGACATATCAGCATTCCCATGTTATTGCAACATTATTCACAACAGCCAAGATATGGAAACTATCTAAATTTCTATCAGTGAGTGAATGGATAAAGAAAATGTTGTACATGCATACAATGGAATAGAACTTAGCCTTGAAAAAGAAGGAAATCCTGCCATTTGCAGCAACACAGATGGTCCTGGAGAACATTATTTTATATGAAATAACCCAAACACAGAAGGACAAATAATACTGCATTATCCCACTATTATGAGTAATTTAAAATATTCAACTCCTAAAACCAGAAAAAACAGTGATTATCAGGAGCTTCGGGGAGGGGTAAATGGGAAAGTGCCAGTCAAATGTTACAAAGTGTCACTAACGCAGTAAGTTCTAGAGATCTGCTGTACAACACAGAGTCTATAGTTGACAGTACTGTGGTATATACTTAAACATTTGCTTAGAGGCCCATCTTATGTTAGATGTTCTTACTACAAAAGAAAAATTAATGTAGAACATGAAATTAAATAATGTGAGTGAGAAACAACTTTTGGAGGTGATGAATATATAGAAATACATGCCAAGCTGTATATTTTAAGTATCTACAGCTTCTACATATCAATTCTACCTCACTAAGGTGATTTTTTTTAAGTTTAAAAAGAAAGCAAAAAAAAAAAAAGACCCTGACCCAACAGGAATACTATTGAGTATTTCTTTAAGAAAGTTCTACAGTTGGATTCTGACTTATTTGTGAAACTCCCTTGGTCTGAAATTCTTTTTTTTTTTTTTTCCTTTTTGTCTTTTTTACTGACCAGCAACGGGATCGCAACCCTCGGTGTTGCGCCCGCACTGCGCTCAGCCTGAGCGGGAACCGGTCTCCACATGGGATCCGAACCCTCGGCAGGAGCGCCGCCTCGCTCCCAAGCGGCTCACTCTCCAGTGCGCCACCGGGCCGGCCCTTTGTCTGAAATTCTTGAGCAAAGTTCTTTTCCCCTCCAAGGCTCAGCATCTCCTTCACAAAACAAGGGAAATGGACTGAATAACCTCAAAGCTCCTTTAAGGCTGACCTGATGATTACTGATCAACATGAAGAGCAATAAATGATCAAATCACAAGGCATATCTCTCAGAGAGATCAAATATCCTTAGACAATTTTTGATCATCGGAATAAATGCATCTCAGGGCATAGATACATGAGATAGAAAACCAAGGGAGACACAGTTATGTAAAAGTTAGGTTGTAAATAAATTTGTACAGCAAAGATAGATCAGACATAACTATGTTGTTCAACTTGGAACATGTTTTTTTTTTAATTGTTCTATTTTTCAGTTGAGCGCAAGATAAAAGGGCTGGCTTGCAATTCACGCATGGGGAACCTTGGTCACCTGCACTACTCGGAGATGTTTATGATGAGAAACTGAATTAACCAAAGAGATCTTCAATATTGGCCTCCCATCTCATGTTTTTGCTGTGGCAAGTCAATTCTATAACGCTTGTTTTGGAAATGCAAATGTGTTCCAGTGAATCAACATAGCAGGGAACAATACAAGCATAATGCAGATTTCACATTTGCTCATGCTCCATTTCTTCTGCAAAAAACACTAAGTTAACACAGAAAACTCCACCCAGCTGTAATGAACTGCACAAAAATACACAAAAACACACACAGGCACACACCTGAAACACTTACCTGCCATCCCAGTTCACAGCGTGTGTCATGAATCACACCCATACACCTCTGGTGTCACATTCACCCTCTGACTTTGGAAAATCCTCCTTTTCTGTCACATAACAATAACTCACAAGCTGCAACTCCTCTGATGCCCTCCTCCTCTGGAAAACTTCCGGTCCTCTTTAAGGTAAAGGGTTATATTTATTGCAGTATTTGTGTATTTCTTAATCATTTAACACATGTACAACCACGCTACCATTTTTATAAAATTAACCTCTTCTTTTTTTAAGTGATAGAGTTCATATTTCTCCTAAGCCCTGTGGTTTTTAATTGCATGATTTTTCCTAGTGCAATGGTTTTTAAGAACACATATGTTGTGTGATAGCAAAACTGGTGGTGTACGCTCTTGCTAAGAGGAAGGGCAGGTGGAATCACCCACATCATTTGATTTTATTTTTTTCTCTCTCAGATCAGGTGACAGCCACATTTCAGAGTCTAAAATTGCTCTTTGGGGACCTACAAGGAATAGGGTTTGGCAAAGGGATGCAGAAAGACCACCCACCCTCTTGCCATTAGGGAGGATTCTGACTGTTCTTACGGTAGCAGCCCTAATATTAATATGTTGTATTCATTCTTCCAGAAGTATTGGATAGCCTGATGCTCCTTCACTGTCTTTCAGAATCAAGGTGTTCCCTGAGATAACAGAAACAATTTGGCTTCTCTTCCCATGATGTCCTTGCAGAAGCTCACTGCAAGCACCCTCCAAAATTCTTCATTTGTATCTTCCAAATGGTGCCATCTCTGAGCCTAGCTGTCTCCCTCCACTCATGCTGTTTGTCCAAGGTCAAAAACTCTGGATGGTTGGTTGTCGGTGAACATTCCAGCTATACTTTATGGCTGTGCTCAAGAGTGTTTGCACGGTCTAGGACATAACTTATGTGTTTTTCTTCTAGCCTTGATAACCTTCTGATACGTAGCTCTGGCTGAGAGTGTTGGCAGAGCCGGGTATAAATTTGTTGTGCTAGCAAGCATCCCACATAGGAAAAAAAAATGAACTGTGAGCCCCTAAAAGAATCTCTATTGAAACGTGGTTTTACCTCTTTGCTGGTTTCTACAGATTAAACTCATCTGCACTCCCCCATCCCTCCCCAAAAAAGTTTGAGATGCACAGTGCCAGGTGAATAGGTAGACAACTTAAATGTTCTGTACCAGGTGAGTATTATTTAGTTAATTCAAATCCATTATATTATTAAAGAGATTAAAGACCTTTTGGTTCAACGTGCTAAAAAGCAATAAATCTGAATTAGATCTACCATTTTAATCACTCAGGATTAGACCTTTTGGCCATGTGATCCATTAATGTACTTTAAATCTATTGATTCACCCCAGAAAGACACAATTTAAACTCAGAAGTCACAAAATGAACTTTCCATTAAGTTTGGGAGACTATGGTCACAGCTCATTTGACTTTTATGAACTAGAAAATGTGATGTAGACCACAATGGCATTCTATTAGGGGAAATCATGCATTTAACCATGTAGCAAAATACTGTAGTCAATTATGTGAACATACACCTATTTTACACATGGTCGCTTCCCTGACTTTAAATTATTAAGGATGTGCATTTAGCTTGTTTTAAGGAGTATTTACTCCCAAGTAAGAGATCCATGATAAAACTTTGTTCAAAAAGTAAATGAATATTTTTCATTTATATTAAATTTTTTCAATAACAAACTGAAATTGAGCACAGAAACTTTTGCTCTATTTATTTCTTTGCTGCAGAAGAGAAAGCACGTCATCTATTTGATTTTTATAAATGAAAAAATATATATTCTATCATGAAGGAAAAAAAGCCTCAATCAGAAGCAAATTTCGAGATTCATCTGCCAGGCTGGAAAACATAATGGTAATGTATACAGAAGGTGACAATAAAGGGAAAAAAATACTATTTAGATAAGGTTTCGTTTCCCTTTTCTAGAGTTCATCTTGATGGTGTACTCTATAAACATCATTTTCTCTCAAGATAATTTTGTTTATATTAGTATTATACTTAAGCCAGACTATATTAACACTGGACTCATTATTATTCTAAATTTCAGCAGGGGTACACTTTAGTTCCAAATGTAATTCAACCCAGTTCTAAGTTGACTTTGATCATCATCAGTGTTTAACTGTTATACTTTCCCTCCAAGTTTCTAATCATAAAACTCTATTTAAAAGTATGTAATGTTAGAAATTATCTATTTCAAATTCCTCATTTTCAGAAAACGAATTAAGTCCCACAGTGGTTGTTGACAAGCTCAAGGTCACACAGTTCATTGATATGCTCAAGGTCACACAGTTTCACAAAGATAACCCATCACAAAAGCATTCATTGTCCTCTATTTCAGCCTTTTAAAAGAGTCTCCCTCATTTTTTTTAAACAATACCTCCTTTGGGCTTCATTCATAAAGGCATAGACAAAACATGTAATATCCTGAACATGTTTAGAAATCATTCCTACCTATGTCTTCTTCCCTTAAATCCATCCTGTCATCAATCTTCCTGATTCTTTCTTCTTTTTATCTACCCAAATTAGCTTTATTTTTTCCTTCTGCACATTTTACCCTTGTCTTGGCTCTGACCCCTAACATCTGCCTGAAGTACAAGGAACATCAGTTCCACAAATCGTCCTGCACCCAAACAGGTTGATCTCGGTCCCCTACTGCTATGATTATCTGGTTTTATTTTAGGAGGAAATAGGCCAGATCAACTTCAAGAAATATTGGAGAGGTCAGTTGATGAGAACTGATCATTACCTGTTCTCAGGTGAGGCAGGGATGATAGGAAAGGTAACTATGTTTTTGGCTTGCAGGTCTCCAACATGGAAAAGCTGAATGCACATGGGATTCACCAAGATGGTGAAACCAGCACAGACTGGGGTCGGGTGGATGGGTGTTGACTTCAGTTTCAGACACAATGAATGAAAGGTGTCGATGGGATAGTCATGTCCAGGGGGCAGTTGTAGATATAAATGAAGAAACATGAGTCTCACACCCAGAAGAAACATTGGGACTAGAAAGAACAGTTTGGGTAGCCATCAAGTGATGCTTAGGAGTTAAAACAGTATATGAAAGAGCTCACCTAGAGAGAGTGTGGAGTAAGAAGAAATAAGACCATGCATAGCATCCACATCCTGGAAATACATGCATTTAACTGACATCATTGCAGAAGCTCCCAATATAAAGCTCTGTTTTTGTCCTTAAATCATTGGCTAGGTGTATTTTTTTAATTAATGGATTTAATATATAGCTGGGGAAAGTAAGTATAATTTTTTCTTCTTTTTTATTCTGCACTTCAATACACAGTGTTGAAGAAAGCACATGGTAGATGCTTTAAAAATGCTCTTGGAGGGTGTTAAACACCATTTCAGCCTTAGGAATCCAGTGTAGGCAGTGAACAGAGATGATCTCGATGAAGAAAATGTAATAAAAGACAGAACAGAGTAGAAAATCAATGTCTCCATTTGTAAAGAGGGAGAGGAGAAAAAAAGGATGAACCAGACATTATTAACATGATACATAAGCACTGCACAGCCCCATTTATAACACTTGTATTAAGGATAAATTGCCTGAATAAATTCTATTATTCTAAGAAATAGCACAAATAACAAGCTGACAGCATCAAGGGGAAAAATGAAAATAATAATGTCATATTGCTGGAATTGCATGTTATTTCTCTATTTCCAGTTTCATGGATATAGTTAGGCAATAATTCAAATTTGGAGGTGGGTTCAGTTTCTAAAGTCACAGCCATGCATTAAACTGAAATTTTTCAGAATGGGAAACTAATTATTTATTGTGACTAGAAGCCCAGATTTATTATCTACTGTGTTACATGCAATGTGCTAAATGCTTTACATACAATATTTGAATCATCCATCCAAAATTTGAAAGACAAATGTTATTATGTCAGTTTTATAGATGATGGAACTGACACAGGAAATAGAGGCCAGGCCAAGTGCAAAGATAAGTTAACTGATAGGAATTGATCATTAGGTCCTGCTAAGTCACCTGCTCAAAATAACAGAGCTGGTAACCTGACAGGTGCAAAAACCTAATGTGTGGCTTCCTGTAGGGCAGTGATGATGAAGTGTGAACTTTGAAATCCTGAGTTTGAACTCCTGATAACTTTGTTACCTTAAATGGCTTAATCAACTCTTTTAAGACTCAGTTTCCTCACCTGAAAAGGGGGAAGAGGGGCACCTTCCTCACAGAGCTGTTTGAAGCATTGCATGAGAATGTATAAAAAACACTTCATACAGTGCCAGGCCCAAAGTCAGCACTCAACAAATGGTAGCTGGAGGTTATTACGGGATTTATTTTTATTATGAATATTATAATTACTCCTAGCCTTTACGAATCTGACTCTCAATCGAGAGTTGTTTCCAATCTCACCCAATCAGTTTATTCTCCAGGTTGGGTCTACTTCTTCTCAAGCTCATTCTTCTCTGTCTGGAGAAGCTCCAGAATTATGACTCCAAAATCACATGAACTCATTCTGGCCCCTTGAAGGCTCTTAAATGGGCCACTGCTCCCACAACGTACTATAGAAGCATACCATCTCCTCTCTGTCCACTCCCCAACCTCAGAGAGATTAGACATCCATTCGACAGACATAATGAGCATATACTAGGGGCCAGAAATCATCTTAAGTACAGAAGATAGAAATACGCATAAACTCTAGACTGATTTTTAGGGAACTTGTGACAGGAGTGACAACAGTCAAGAATTAAAGTCTGTACATAGGGACAGACACTATGATGAGACTGGCTTACAAAGTAAGATGGCCAACTTTAAACATTGCCTAGATCAAATAAAATTCATCATGAGGATGGAAAGGGGACAGAAAAAGAGGTATTTTCTAAAGGAAAATATGGTAAGTGATCAATACCTTTCTCAAGCCATCTGTGTGCTCCTGGGTATTTTACATAAGGACATTTCAAAACTGGGCAACCCTAACATCTTGTTTTTCTCTGATTCAATATCCAAAAGATTTAGGGTACAGGGGAAACTACCCCCGACTAATGTAGACTCCATGAAATTTAAAAAAATATGTAAAATATTAAGTCTTCACAGAGTGGGTTAAATCTGGCATATGCATATACATGTTGAAAATTATTCATATCTATTCATTCATTCATTCATTTTCAAGTAGTCATTAAGATATTAAGCTCCTACTGTACATTATGCATCATGTTAATCACAAGGGATATAAAGATGAATAAGCACAGAGTTCTTACCCTCAAGGTAAGAACAATGTAAAGGTGGAAAGAAACAGGTAAACATTATCTGCAATTCTGCATCCAGTTGGATGTGCAGGAACAAAGCTACACATGGAGTATTAAGGGTGCCTGCTCAGGGAAGGGACCTGAACCCAGAAAGTGAGGCAAAGAGCCAGTGGCATTCAGGGAAAGAGTGCCTGGAGGAAGGTTGTATCTGATTGAGAGTTAAAAGATAACAAGGGATTTCCAGGCAAAGGTGGTAGAAGAGAATGGGGTGAGTGAAGACAGAGAAATGAGGCCTAGTTCGTTGTGTGCAATGGACTGTAGACAGGTTGGTGTTGCAAATGCGGGACAAGGAGTGCTCAGAGGACCAGAGAGGGGACAAATAATGTTACCAAGCTTGGTCATAATCCTGAAGACATTTCAATAGGGGAAGGACAGGACCCGGCGTTTATTTTCATGGAAGACAGATTTGAAGGGAAAAGAAAGGAGGAAGAGGTACCCATTAAAAAGCTGCTGTGGCAGCCTGGGCAAGGGGTGACCTGGTCACAAAGAAGAGCAGGAAGAATAAGGAAAATGTTGGATTGTATGACTATTCAGGAGGTAATGCAGGACATGAGGTGGGGGCTGGGAGGAGCCACAGTGCCTGGCCAACAGGTTTCTAACCTGGGTGCCTGAGTGCCACCAACTGAGACATAATGAGGGAAGGATCAGTTTTAAATGATGGCCAGATGTTGAATTCCACTAGAACGTGTTGAGTTTAAGATGGAGACCTCCTGCAGGCAGTCGGTATGTAGGAATGAGGCTCTAGGCTTCATCAGCTTAGGGGTGTGACATGTGACTTGTCACCCATGAGAAAACAAACCAAAGAACTGAGACTGAGGTCAGAACCTGGGAGAGCAGCTTCTCTTACCTGGGAATGCGGGAAGAGGAGGCAATGTAAAGGGCCATAAAAGAACTTGGCAGAGAGGTAAGAAATACACCAGGGGAATCAGAACTTGAGAAGGAAGGAAGGATTTGCAATGTCAAACCCAGCGGGGAGGGTAAAAATGTAAAAGACCCAGAATACACAAAGGAATGGCTAGTTTTAATGTGAGAGTAAAGGTAAAACTCAGATGTAGGTGCTTGAGGGCTGAATATAATATACATTTAACATTTACTGAACACTCACTGTGTGCTCAAGTCACTCTAAATGCTTTACCCACCTTATTGTGTTTATTCTTCATTTTTGGGGGAACTCCTGTTACCATCCTTACTCTGCAAATGATAAAACCGTGGCTCTCAGGGTTAAATGACTTGCTCTAGGTCACTCAGCCAGTAAATGGTAATGCCCACCTGCCTTCCTAACCGATGTACCCCTCTTCCTAGGGTCCATTTCCTCCCACCCTTCTTACCAAATTTTCTTTTTTAAGAGTATGAACATTGATTGGGCTGTGTAAAATTTCGTAACTCTCAAGAGGAAATAATCGGATTGGCCAGCCCTATGCATGTCTCCGCTTAGTCTCATCAGTTGTTGCCAGTAAGGAGATCTTCAGTCTATTGGGAGACCCACTGAGGCCATGGATGAGGTTTTGAAAGAATGGATGAGGAGGTAGGGTGAACACACAATAGGATTTATTAGCACTGAAACCGTGGAATCCAGCAGAGAATTAGAGATGAATCTTAAGGAGGTAAATCACAAATTTCCCACATTATGCATTTCTTCATGCAACAAACATTCCAAATATTTCACACATCAGATGAATGAAACCTTTCCTGGCTACCAGTTCAGATGCAGCACGTTGGGACCTTTAATTTAATTTAGATAGAACATGTCATTTAAAGATTGTTTGTCTCTTGTGAAATATTAGCTTCTGTGCTGCATCTATGAGATGGAGACCAAGGAACATGCTTTCTATTAATGATAATAAACAATGTTTGCAAAAAGCTTTTAGTGCATCAAACCCTGTGCTAAGCACCTCGTAGGTATGATCTCATTTAATCATCCCATAACTTTATGAGATAGGTATCATTATCATTCCTGATTTATAGATGACCAAACAGACACAGAGAACCTGGAGCATACATTGAGAGTTACCCAGTTATTACTCGGTAGAGTCAAGATATAAATTTCGGTCTCCATCACAGTGTCTCTATGATTTGGGTACCAGTTTCTACTATAGATAATAAGATGTTTAGTGACAGTCCTCATTAAAAATATCAGTTAGTGGATAGGTAAAGTGTAGTGTGGACATGCATGTGTGCATGAGAGAGAGGGTGGGAAAGACAACAGGAGAGGGAGGAAAAAGAAATGAAGGAGGAGGGAAGGCTGTAATAAAGACAGGAAAGAGAGATAAAACTAGAACTAAGGATGACATTACTCATCTGATTGGCTGTTTCTAAAGAAAACAAAGTGCCAAGCCCATCTCCACCCACTCATTAGTTAGCTACCAACACCAATTTATGTGACATGGTAAAAGCACAGCCATCCCACAGCTAATAAGGTGGAATGTCTTCCCAAAACCCAAGTAATGATCCTCAGGAGTGTGCTGGCAAGACCTTACTGTATTAAATAGAACTGACATCCTCCAAACTAAATTGCAATGGGGGAAAAAAACAGAGAATTAATTGTGATTGATACAGGAGACAGAGCAGGAGAGGAAGCAGAGGGTAGATTCAGTCAATGTTGAATTCCTCAGTGCTGAAAAATATGCGTACAAGTAATATAAATGTTATAATCCAATGAACTCCTTCCTCAATGCACTGGATGCAGTTCCAACCTATTTGTTTAAAGAAACATTTACAGAATTCCAAGTCCAAGCCTAATTCCTTTGTTACTATGTCAGCTTAATGTAACAACTGCAAAAGATGATTTTTCCTTCCCCAAATCATGAGGTTTCTATTACAAGGTCTGGTGGAAAATTCTCAAAACTAAAAGTCATCTTTCAGCGTCTTTTGGATTGCTGGAGTGGTTGCGGAGAAAAAGGAACTCTCATACATTGTTGGTGGGAATGCAAAATGGTGCAACCCCTATGGAAAATGGTTTGAGTTGTTACAACAAGCAAACGGAAAGGACATTCTTGGGGGGGAGGGGAGAGAGGGAGGAGGGAGGGAGGTGTCGGTGATGGGCCATAATAATCATATACATTGTATATTGACAAAATAAAAATTTAACAAAAAAAAACTAAAAGTCATGTACCTGTGTTCCACGTAACACTTTGTCATGAATTTTTATAAGAATTTCAGTAAGTCATGAAAACTCTGTGGCATAAGTTTCCAGCTTATTAAATAAATCAAAATATTTTTAAAAAATAAAACTCTAGGGCCGGCCCGGTGGCGTACTGCTGCAGTGCGCCGCTTGAGAGCACGGCGGCGCTCCCGCCGAGGGTTCGGATCCCACATACAGACCAGCCGCTCACTGGCTGAGTGAGGTGTGGGGGCAACGCCGAGGGTTGCGATCCCGTTGCCGGTCCCGGTCCGGTATGGGCGCGACACTGAGGGTTGCGATCCGTTGCTGGTCACGAAAAAAGACAAAAAGGAAAAAATAAAATAAAATAAAACTCTAAATCATCATAAAAGGCATCAGGAATGCACTTTGGGCCATGCAAAATATCACAGATTACTGTTGTTTTCTTACCCTCTTTTCTAGCATCTATATATTTTTTCTGTACAATGTTAACTTTTTTCCTATCCAATAAAGAATGCATTAAGTAGTACACTCATAACTTTCAAAATATATGGCAATTGTGAAACAGGGCATGGTTAATATCATCTACCATGATAATCACTTCTTGTCACACAGAGCCATGTGCTACCCCTAAATTCTCAAGAGTGACTCAAAGTCAAAATCTGGCCTCATTTACCAGTTAAAGTAAATGTCATCCCTCCCCCTCCTCCGGCAACAATTTCTCCTGCAGGAGAAAACTAGAAACATTAGGTTATCATAATTACAAGCAGCATGGGAGTGGGAGGACAATATTAAGAGCCAATTATAGAACATTTGCAGGTAAAATCCTGCCCAGCCCGATATTCACGCTCACCAACAGAGGTGACTCAGTTTAACTCGTATTCATATCAGATGAGAAAACACAGACACATTATTCAATCCAACTAAGCTGTCTGTTTAGAAGATGCTTCTGGACTGATTAATGATAGACAGCAAACAGGAACCACACAGACCTTGACTGTCAAGGTCAATGTGCAAGCAGACAGAACCAGAAGAGTCTGGGATGTTGCCCGGTCTGGATTTAGACCGCCGGCCCCAAGTTTTGGCTAGAGCTGCCAGTGTGTTGTCATTCACTCTCACTTCCAGTCACACCACACACAAGATGGAGAGGCATATGGTGCCTTTCTCCCAACTCAGTGTAAATGTGGGCTCTAATTTAAGCTTTAAACCTTCTAGAATTCTTTGCCAGCCAGATAAAATATATAAGCCATGGTATTCTGAGCACCATATTTTCCTGCAATATGCCTTGTGGTTCAATAATTTCGAGGTTGGAACCAACAGCAACTAAGTCAAGCCACATCTGTGAGAGTGGAAATTGACATGTGTGCATTCCCCAAAAGCAAAACGTTAGGCAAATAATAATATCACCATCGGCCATTCATCAAGGGCTTTTATGATACCGGCACAGTGCTGATAGATTTACATAAATTTTTCTCATTTCAATTCATAACAACTCTGTAGGGTAGATCCTTTTACAATCCCAATTTTCTGAAAGAAGCAACAAAGGCTTAAAAAATTAAGTAATTTGCTCTAGGCCTCCCAGTCTGTTGCATGAATCCAGGATTCAAACACAGGCAATAGGACTCCAGAGCCTACACACGTAACACTACATGATACTGTCGATACTATATACTCAATAGTAACCACAGTATGTGTTCTATATGGTGCAGTGTGTATACTGCATATACGTGGTTTGGGTATACAGTACTAACTTTGAACTCAGGACCACTGAATGTCAAGGCAAGGTGGACTCATTCAAATGACTGCCCTTCATTCATTCATTCAGATACTTACTGAATATCTACAGGATTTGAAGCACAAGAGTATGCATTCAGGACTTCACAAATACATATTTTCGTTCCAGGGTATAAAGAAAAAATTAGAACTGTGCACTAGAATTGTTATAGCTTCCACTTCCCCCTCGCCACTTTGAGCAAAAATAAATAAATAATAAAAGTGCACACACACATATACATACATACATATACTTACATATATATATATATATATATATATATATATATATATCAATTCACAAAATAACTGTCTTTTTTATTTTTAAAAATAACTTTAAAAAGTATGGCATATTAGTTGTCTATTGGAATGTATGAACTCTAGTAGTGAGATTTTCTTAAGCTTACCACAACTGGAGAGACACAATCCTGGGTAACAGGATACTTAAGCCCTCAAGTAAGTGCAACAACAAGCTGTCTTTTGTAGCTGCTTCTATTGGTACCAGGTAATGGGTTAAAATGTCCCCAACAATTAGAGCAGGTAGGACAGTCATCTGCCTGAACTGTGAGTGTTCCTACATCTATGCCATCTCCCATGGCTACAGCTAGCATGAGAGGTACAGGTAGATTATGGCTCCATATTTCTGGGTGTAGGAGGGTCAGAGAACCATCAACACGTGTCACTCTGCTTGTTTTCAGACATGCCTTACCTGTCTCCCTCAGGGTCGTAAGTTGTCATATTGTTGGTGAGGACTGCATGGGCAATTTGGAAGGGGTTGTGAGAATCTACTGTGCTAACCACACTTTTCTCTGTGAGCAATTCAAAAATAAATAAATAAGGGGAGGAAGGAAGGGGTATGGAGAGGGAGAGAGTGTGCACTGGCACAAGCTAAGGCAAGCATTCCTCCAAGTGTAGTGGTTCCATAGGAGAATCCTAATGCATGCCAGGGAGATGATTGTTAAGCTCTCATATTCCTAAGCCCCACACAGACTCTTACACCAGAACAATGTGACTGGGGCCCCAAGAATATGCATCAGCACATGCAAATGTGATTCATCTGTACACAAAAATACACACTTAACCAGCAAATGGTGCACATAACCCTTCTAAAAGGATTAAATTGCAATTACTCTGAGCAACCAAATAATTCTCTGCCACTGCTGCAGAAGATGACTCTGCATTACCAACTGAGAAGTTGATTTTGAGTTGGCAAAAGTAGACACGTGTGAACCAGTGCACAAGAGACCTTCCAGTGCACTCCAAGAATGGCACATGGTTTCCTGATGCAGACTCCTGAGACCTGTTTCCAGTCCCTTTGTAAGCACTGTGTATCCACCTGTGCTATCAGCTTCCCTCTGAATGCTTGTTATATTTGGTGGTACCACATTTGCTATGACAGCATTCAGAATAATACCCATCTGACAGCTGCTGGTAAACAAAACAATTGCATGACAACAGATGGAAAATGGAACCATTCTGTGGTTTAGAATGTCACAGGTAGTGTTCAGAGGTCATCTAAAACCACGCAGAACATGGAAGACTCTTAGCATCTGTGCCAAGGTCCACCATGGGTTAGATAAATAAATATGTTCAAATATTTCCGAATCATCTAGCTTCATTTTGCATTGTGCTTGGGGGTCTCATTTGGCTCGGCAGATTTTCTCTCAATCTCTCTTTTACAGATCCCTTAGTAAAAGAAAATCAAATTGCTCTTTTAGTCCAATAATATTTTTGGCAATGCAAAATTGACATACTTGGCTAAAAATGAACTGTCTGTGCTTCAAGTCCCAGCATTAAGAAAGTGTACTATATTTTGATTTGCATTTAAAGATAAGAACAATGCAGACCCCCATAATACTATATTCCATTTTTTCCCCTCCATTTCATACAGTGTGGTCTCATTACTTCCAAGATTTCTTCATTCACAGTCTTATAGTTTTTAATTTAATTCCTGAAGTTGATAGCACTCTGGTAGCTGGGAAACAAGGAGTTAGCAGAAAATATAAGTAGGGACAAAATATATTGATCTTTATTTTGTTTTCCTCGCAGCTGAAGGTTTCTGGGATCATGCACCTCTTTGCTTTGTCTGAAATAGACAATAACATCAGCGCAGGAATTGCCAGGTAGGTTTATAAAGACTGTATTTTGTGTTTAGCCGTCTTTCTTGCTAAAACAAAATCAATAATGGCAGATAAATTTCTTCTAAAACCTTTAATTGTCTCTTGGTGTTTTGGAGAAAATTTTTTTTCTCATGGTAGAAAACTAGAAAAATAGAGAGAAACATAAAAATAAATCACCCACAGTCCGCCTCCTTAAGATAGCCACTTGTTAATGTTTTTGTGTATTTATATACATATACACAAGCACATATGTATTAAAAGATTTTTTATGTTGAAATGAGACTAGTTCAAATTTTAAAAAAAACACATGCATGTACATACACATGCACACATACATACAGATGCAAAACCCCTAACACTGATAACATTCTAAGAGGTATTAGGTACAGAGAGGAAAGCTGACTTTACTCTTGGTGTATGCAAACATTTGTTAACATTATCCTAGATTTCTCTGCCCTCTCCTCACTGTCTACTTTTCACTTTGCCATCATAACCAAACAGTTACCAAGCAAGGTGTATTTTACCTCCTCAATATTGATTAAACCCACCTATTCTCTCAGTTCCCATTGGCACTACTTGTATTCTGATCTCTAGCCTGGGATTAATATGAAAATTTCAAAACTGATCTCCTTGGTTCTAGGTGGGTCTCCGCCAATCTGTTTTCCAGAGAGATTTTCTACAGTGCATGTGGACTGTGTACAGTCATTTTTAAAGTCCCCACTGTTTAAGACTGTGTGAAAAATGCTGGGCAGCCTGATTCCTACCCGCCTTCCCAATCCTTGACCCCTTTCATCTCCACACTTGCCCTTCCTCCAGTTTCTCTGCATGGTTACAGCTGGGGCGTTGCATATGCTATCACCTTAGCCTGAAACATCATCCTTCTCTTCTTTCCTCCTCTCACTGCCTAGGCCAACTCACCTCTCTACTAAAATGCCTCCTTTCATCCCTAGTCACTTCCTCAAGAAAGCTGAATGCTGTCCTTGACCTCTTACATGTAGTCCTACGGCATCCTATGTGCCTCCCATCAAAGCAGCATGGCTCTGTATGACAGGGCAAATGGCTTTCTAACTGTGAATCAATCATAAAGGTGTCTCTTTGGTATACATTGCATCCCCCCTACCAGGACCATAATAACTGGTGCTCAAAGACGTGCCAAGTGGATATCAAATCAATACAGTCCAATTGTATCACTGAATAGACACATAGATAAAAGTATCTAAATAAATAGATAAATGGAACATCAAAACACTCAATGACTTGTCAGGACCTTCACACATGACAATATTAGAGAAAAGACTAGATTTCCCCAACTCAGGGTCCTTTGTGCACCAGCGTGATCCCACATTCATAGATCCCTACTATTCTGCTGTAGTTAATATTGAGCACACGGAAGACTGACCTCCTCCCCCATCTCCCTTCTACCCCTCATCAGCACCAGGGATGTCACATTCATGACTCCCATCCTGGACACCAGCTCAGCATCATCTCCAGGCACAGTCGTTGCTATGGAGCTTCCAACTTATTTCCTGACTTCATTCTCTCCTCCCACTAACCCATAATCCATCCAAATACAGCCTACGGCATTGTTCACACCAAGCCCCACTCTCCATATTTTTGCTTTCAATGTGAAGCTAGAGGTAAGATCCAGGTCTGTGTCTTGACCTCACAATGCATCCCCCTTTTCTTGCCATAACCATTTCCATTCTCAGTATCTCTTTGTGCAGTCTCCCCTCTAATCAAGCAATATCTTCACAGACCCTTATGGACAATGTCTTCATTCTTGCACCCACGCTTCTGCATTGAGCAGTCCCTATTTAGACTCCCCTCTCTATTTTTCTTTGCCAATTTGTATCCTCTCCTTCAAACTCCACCCAAATTCCCTCATGTAGAAAAAGTATCCCCTAGCACCACACTCTAACCCAGAGTCATCACTTGATTCATTTTTGAATGAACAAATCTATAAATGAGTGAACTTTAGACCAACCATGATAAAACAATGAACTATAAAAAGCACCTCACCACATCTGATGTCTTTGGCAAGACTCTGTCCTATCTACAACATCTCAATAAAAATGAGCGTACATAAGGATATGATCACATCAGAACAAATATTTTTTCAATATTTTTTCTCTCCTCTGGGAGACCTTCCTCCTTCCATTACAAGGAATGAACATCCTTGGAAGACAGAGAAATAATAATGCCATAGCAACACAAGATCGACTTTAAGTCACAACTATTTAAGACAGAAAGAAAAAGTGGTCTGCCTGTCCACAGCTCTATGGAGCATAACACACCCTGTTACCCTGCTCTGAAAGGCACCTGTCTTCCCTGTTCTTTAGGATGTTGAGGAAGGAAGACCCAAATCCCTTCCTGTTCCCTACTTTTACATTCACCAGCCATGCCATTATCATATATTTTTAAAAGATTAAATGATTTATATGAAACTATGATGTTTTAAAATAAAAAATAGAAACAAGTCCACTGTCTTTCTCCAAGTTCTTATTTTTTATAAAAAAATAGACACTGACAATTTAGACCCACACATTTATAGGGAAAAAAAATGCTATCATCTACTTGCACAATTAAGAGAAAAATTTTAAATGCTCAGTGTAAACTGATACTCAAAACCAAGCTCATCGTCTATACCATTTTATCATGAACAAGGCTGTGGTGGAAAGAGGCAGGTAGGGGACAGGAAAGCAAGGCTCTGGTTTGAGTGCTGCTATTGAATACTCAAGTGGCCTTAACCTCTCTGAACTTCAGTTTGTTTATTGTAAAATGGAGATAATCAGCTTATTGTCAGTATTGAACGCCTTGTGACAGGATAAGATCACCTCAAGGGTGGGCAGGAGGGAAGCCTTGCTGGATTAAATTCAAAAGAGAATGAAAAAAGAAAAAAATAATAGCAAATATATACAAGTTTTATAGACAAGAGGTTTATGTAGAGGAGACCAAAGAAACAGAGTGGCAGCTGGAGAGGAAGTAGAGTCACAGGAGAATAATTTTTAAATGTTTAATAAATTATAGCATGTGCACATGGCGATGGATGTAAGCTTGCCCTGTGTAAAGGTGTTGAACACCATCTATCAGATGGCCCCAAATTCATATTTCCATACCAAAGACTCTTCCTTATCCTCCAGACTCACAGAGCCGGCTGTCTCCTTGACATCTCTACCTGGGAATCCAATGGGCTCATGCTGAATTCATCCAAATCTGAACTCCCAATTCCTCTCCCTCCTTCTCTCTCCTTTCTTCTCTCCCTTCCTGAAAATCTGTTTTTTTTGCAATCCATCTTGGAAATACCATGTCCATTTTCTAAATGCTTAGGCTGAAATATTTGTAGCAACCATTGACTCCTCTCTCTTTTGCACATCTCACACTCCATCCACTACTATGTGCCTCTGCTTTTGAAATATATCCAATCTCCAACCACTTCTCACACCTGTACACTTTGGTCTCATCCCACATCACTCCTATCCCGGATGACTGCAATGCCCAACCCCATGCTGGATTTGTCTGCTTCCACCTTGCTCTGTACCATCCTCCACCCAATAGCCAGAGTATTCCTTTATTATTATTATTATTATTTTACTTTTTATTAGAATTAACACACTGTAATTGTACATACTTATGAGGTACAATCTGATGTTTTGACACGCATACATGTTGTATAATAATCTGGTCTAGGTAGTTAACATATCAATTACCTTATGCATTTATCATTTCTTTGTGATGAAAACATTCAAAAGCCTCTCCTCTAGCTATTATTTAATATAAAATCTTAACTGTTAACCATAGTCACCCTGCTGTGCCATAGAACACCAGCTTATTCCTCCTACCTAATTGTAATTTTGTGCCTGTTACCCAACCTCTCCCTGTTTCTCTCTCTCTCCTTCCCTCCTCAGTCTCTGGTAACCACTGTTCTACTCTCTACCTCTATAACATCACCTTTTTTTTCTTTTAGATTCCACATATGAATGAGATCACGTGGTATTTGTCTTTCTGTGTCTGGCTTACTTCACTTAACATAATGTCCTCCAAGCCAATCCACAATGCCACAAATGATGGGATTTCATTCTTTTTTATGGCTGAACAGTATTCCATCATGTATACATACATGTTTTTATCCATTCATTCATTGTTGAACACTGAGGTTGACTCCATATCTTGGCTATTTTAATTTGTGCTGCAATAAACATGGGAGTGCGGATATCTCTTTGACACACTGTTTTCCTTTCCTTTGGGTATATACCCAGCAGTGGAAATGTGGATCACATGGCAGAGGCCAACAGGTATATGAAAAAATGCTCAACATCACTGATCGTCAGGGAGATACAAACCAAAGTGAGATAACACCTCACTCCAGTTCGCATGGTTATTATCAAAAAGACAAAAGAAAACAAGTTTTGGCAAAGATGTGGAGGAAAGGGAACACCTGTACACTGTTGGTGGGAGTGTAAACTAGTAGAGCCATTATGGAAAACAGTATGGAAGTTCCTCAAAACATTAAAAAGAGAGTATTCCTTTTAAATGTGCATCATGTCACACTGCTTCTCTCTTAAACATTCTTCAGTGGTTTCCTGTCCTGCTCAAAGCAAAATTGATCTTCAAAACAATCTAATCCCCCCCAAACCCTACCCTGGCTAACACTCTGAGGTCATATAGTACCACTCCAGTTTCTCTTATCTCCCAACCCCCTACACAAGCCACACTCACCTCCTTGCTGTAAATATGACCAGTGATCTGCAGCCACATGTCTTTGCACTGGCCGTTCCCTCTGTCTGTCTTCTCCTCTAAGATATTCACAGGGACCTTTCCCTCACTGACTCCAGGTTTTGGCTCAAATGATATCAGAGATGTTTTCCCAGACACCTCTCCCATAAAAATCAGCATCCCTCACTCAATGCATCACATCATATTCTCCTTGCCTGCTTTTATTTTTCATCATGACAATTAACACTACCTAAATATTGTACATCATTTGCTTTTCTGTATATTGTCTGTGTCCTAACACCGTACGCCAAACCGAGAAGAACATAAGTTTCTTGAAGGAAAAAAACTTTGATTTCTCTTTATGCTATAACTTTAGTTTCTAAAGGACTGCCCAGAGTATAGTAGTGCTCGAAAATATTTGTCAATGAATGAATATATATAATCTGGCATTTTGGGGTTTCCTTTCTTCCCCACCTCACATTTATAAATTGGTGTAAGCAAATATCAATGAAATATTTCATTACACAGCTAATAAAACCACGTTACCAAGTTCATTCAAATCTTCTTTAGAATTCACTCTATTTTTTTACAGGGTAAATATTTCCATTGAAAAAGAATTGAGTAAAATAGTGTTTCACTATACTCTCATATGTTTCAGTAAAAGCATAAAGGAAATAAGTTAAAGGTTATACTATTTAACTATAGCCTTTCCTAAGTGTTCACAGGTGGTCAGAATATGCAAAGTAATCAGCCTTTGTTGCAAAAAATATTACTTTAAAGCATATTTTAAATCACAAGGTATTATATAAAGGTTAAAAGGAGTTGAAACAACTTATATGCTTAATGATAGGAGGAATGATTGAGTAAACATTAGATCAATTGCATTCAAAGTTATGCAGCAATCAAAATAGCAATTACAATAAGGATGTAGACCTATGAAGAATATTTTTATGCTGGAAAACACAAATAAATGAATGCATATTATCCATTTGATTATAAACACATGTCCATAAGGAAAACATACATACATTAAAAATAATCTTATCAAATTCGAAAAATTATGAGTAATTTTCTTTTCTAAAGCGACCTTGGTATACAGTATTATTTATGTCAATTAAAAAATAATACTTTGTGGAAGTGGGAAAGAACACAGTACAGTTGGGGGAAACCCCACTAAATTAGAAGCTAACAAATATTTTCTGACAACTTACGTAAGAGAACACATCTTGGATAAGTTATTTACTATCTCCATGTCCCATTTTTCTTTACCAGAGAATAAGGTTAATAATATAATATAGTAATATAATAATATAATGGGATCTCCAAAGAGTAAGTAAAGAGTATGTGCTATATTCATCAAATGTTTGTTTTTGTATTTTTCCTGGGCACACAATAATACTACATTTCCCAACCTCCCTTTCATTTTGGTAGGACAATGTGATAGACCTTTAGCCAATACAGTATGATCAGAAATGTTATAAAACACTTTCAGGAAACATCCTACATAATCACCTTACCTGTGGAGTCTGAACCAAATCATTCCAAGATAATATTGCCACAGCTAACCCAACTGTCATCAGGCCATGCTAAAACAAGAAATAAATCTTAATTACGTGACATCACTAAGATTTTATGGGTTGACAGCATGCAGCTCATGTTGCCCATCCTGACTAATAGAATGAGATTATCTTACTCTATAGAACCACACTGCTATAGAAAAACTTTGAGGTAAATCTCAAATGGTCCCAAGTGAGACCTCTAATATAAATATATGGTGATTTGTGTTTTTTTCTCAGGAACCAATATACTTCTAGACTATGATTACTGTTTTTAAATAAGGTTTTTCAATGTGTTATGCCGTTTCCTGAATGATTGGGTGCAAATACACATTTAAAATAGTTGGCTCTACCAGCTATGGCTGAATGAGTAGGTCAGGAAATCTTTTCTCTAAAAAGCAATGATAAATCTGGACAAAACTGAGCTCACCACTCCCTTCCAAATTCCAGCACTCTAAAAATCATCTAAAGGCATCCAATAATCTGAGAAGTATTTACCTGAAAAATTAGTGGGCTTCGGGTATGAACAACAGAAATTCTTGGTGTTCTAGGTGGGCACTAACCAGAACCCTAGACAGCGTGAAGGCTCCTACTGGGTGGGGCAGGATGTGAGTACTGGCAACTTTGTTGCCAAGGTTGAAAAAAGCTCACTCAGTTTGGAGTGGAGAGCAATGAATATATCCCACAGCATTGTTGGTATATGCGATATCCTCAGTGGTAGAAAACTGGGGAAAGACAATGGCTTTACTAGCCTGAAATTGTAGTTGGGGCAAGCATATTCCCATTTGGACTGTGTGCATGTTCAGTGCAGATCAAAGAGAGCCCAAGCTAACTACACATTCCTGATTGATCCTGAGGCAGTGTGCACATACAGAGGTGATACAAAAGGGCCTTGAAGAATGTAAATTCTTGGGAAGCCTTGAAAATGGTCTCAACTTTGAATGTATTTCCCTACACACACACATATAGACCCATCAATAGAGAACAGAAGCCTTCTTAGTGTTCAAGGTGTTTGAATTAGCCTTAGCTAATTTTTTGACTGGCTATTAGGCTACACAAATAATGTAGAAACCCTTTGGAAACCAAGATTAAAAACAAAAGAAGAGAAGAGAACAACAACAAAACCAAGAATTGAATAGAGACATTAGCAGCTACCCATCATGGGGGATCATATTTCAAAGCTTTAGCACAGGCAAATTTATAAACAAAGAAACACAACAAAACCAGAAGCAATGAACAGATATATGAAAGTCAGAATCCAGAGTTACTAAGATCTAATCAATCTAGTTTTCAACCAGCAATTATGAAACATGCAAAAAATAAGAAACTGTGACTAATACTTAGACAATTAAAAGACAAAGAGAGCATACTGAAAACAGCAAGGATTAAGTAACTCCTCAGGTATAAGGGATCCTTAGTAAAAATAACAGCTGACTTAACATTAGAAACCACAGAGCCCAGAAGACAGTAGGATGACATATTCAAAATACTGGAAGAAAATTGTCACCAAACAATCTGCACATCAAAAATTTTTAAAAAACTAAAAATCCCCTTATAAACAAAAACTGAGAAGATTATTAGCAGACTTGCCCTATAAAAAATACAAAAGAGTCCTTCAAGCTGAAATGGAAAGACAATAAACAGTAAGTCATATCCACATGAAGAAAATAAAGATATGGTAAAGACAATTGCATATGTAAATATAGAAGACAACCTAAATGTATTTTTTGTTTGTAATATTTTATCTCCTATATGCTTTTAAAGATAACTGCACAAAGCAATAATCATAAAACTGTATTAAGGGACTTATACTCTATAAAGATGTAATTTGAATACAAATTAATAGAACAAAAAAGGGGGTAGAGAACAGAGTTATATAACATAAAAGTTTTGTGTACTATTTAAATTACCTTGGTATTAATCCCAACTAGATTTGCAAAATGGATAAAATATATATATATATATATATATGATTCATTGTCTTCTGTCTTCAAGAGAAACAGTTTAGATTCAAAGATGCAAGGGGGTTGAAGTAAAACAATGGAAAAGGCATACCATACAAACAATAACCAAAAAAAGAACTAAAGTGCCTATGCTAATACCAGAAAAAATAGACTTTAAGATAGAAAAATTGTTACTAGAGACAAAGACCATTTTATAATGATAAAAGGGTCAATCTATCAAGAAAACTTAATGATTATAAATATATGCACCTAACAACAAAGCTCCCCAAAAATGAAGCAAAAACTTTCAGAATCAAAGAGAAAAACAGACATTTCAACAATAATGGTAAGAGACTTCAACACCTCATTTTCAATAATGGATAGAGCAAGCAGACAGAAGGTAACAAGAAAATAGAAGACTTGAATAACACTACAAAGTAACTGGACCTAAGAGACATCTCTCTACAGTACCCTTTACCTAACAGCAGTAGAAAAACATTCTTCATGAGTACACATAGACCATTTTCCAAAATAGACCATATGTTAGGTAACAAAACAAGTCATAATAAATTTAAGAGGATAGCAATTATACAAAGGATGTTCTCTAACCACAGTGAAGTGAAATTAGAAATCAATCACAAAAGTAATTTTGGGAAATCTACAAATGTCTGGAAATTAAGCAACACACTACCAATAACCAAAAGGTCAAAGAAGAAATCACAATAAAAATTAGAAACGACTTTGAGATGAATATAAACAAAGCCTGCATACCAAAAATTGTGGGACATAACAAAAGCAGTGCTTAAAGGAAAATTTGTATCTGTTAACAGCTATATTAAAATGAAAAAAGATCTCAAATCAAGAATCTAATTTTCCAGCTTAAGAAACTAGAAAAAGAAGAGCAAAGCAAATTCAAAGAAAGCAGGAGGAAGGAAAGCATAAAGACTAGAGCAGAAATAAATAAAACCAGAAATAGGAAAACAGTATGGAAAATAAACAAAACCAAAAGTTGACTCTTTGAAAATAGCAATGAAAATTGACAAATTTTAACTAGAATGACCAAGAAAAAGAGAAAGAAAAATCAAATTACTAAAATCAGGAATTAAAGATGGGACATTACTACCAACTTTAAAGAAATAAACAAGATTACAGGGGTCTGTTATGGACAACTGTAGTCCAAAAAAATAGATAACCTAGACAAAATGGAAAAAATCCCAAGAAAGACATACACTACCAAAACTTTAGAAGAAATATAAAATCTAAATCGGACCTATATGAAGTGAAGAGATTGAAATAGTGAGCAAAAAACTTCCCATAGAGAGACTCCAGGCCCAGATGGCTTTACCGATGAGCTATACCAAATTTTTAAAGAATTAACATCGACACCTATGAATCTCTTCCAAAATAATAGAAGAGGAGGGGATATATCCCTACTCATTCTATGAGGCCAATGGTTTCCCAATATCAAAATCAGACAAAGATGTCACAAGAAAAGAATACCATAGACCATTATCACTTATAAACATAAATGCAAAAGTTCTCAAGAAGATTCTAGCAAACCAAATCAAGCAACACATAAAAAGAATTTTAAACCATGGCATCCAAAACTCAATCAATATAACATGTAACAACAGAATGAAAGACAAAACCACATGATCATCTCAAAACAGATAGAGAAAAAGATTTTGACAAAAGCCAAGACCCTTTCATGACAAAAACAAAACAAATACAAAAACAAACAAAAATCAACAGTCTAGAAATAAAAGGGAACTACCTGAACTTTAACAGGGCATCTACAAAAAACCCACAGCTAGTATCATACTAAATGGCGAACCCCAACTCAGCTGCTTCCAAATCTCTGACCCACAAGAACTATGGAACATAATAAATGTTTCTGCTTTGATACACTAGTTTGGGGCTAATTTGCTTTATAGCAATAGATATATAAAAGTATTAATAAGAAGAACAGTAATAATAATAGGAGAAGGTGGGAGAAAAGAAAGAGAAGCAGCACTAGGAGTGGTGATTGTTTTTGCTGATGGCATCCAGGCTGGTGGGGCAGGTGCCCTAGCGGGTAGCAGACCACGGCTGCTACACCAGGAGGGCTCTGAGTCTGGAATCCAGACAGTGAGATGAGGGCGTATGTTGGAACTCAGCCCCCAGAAGATGGCCTACGTCGAGGCGCCTGAGGGTCCCAACATGGGGTCAGGTCCCTAGCACAAGGGTCAGAATCGGTCTTTCATAGGACTAAGCCGACCTCGGAAGATCAGATGGCCTCTGTTGTGGGCACAGGTAACATGGAAGAGGGGATTTGGGTCCAGCTTCCAAGAAAGTGAAGGAGAAGAGCCACCAAAAGCAACACTTGGTCTCAAGAAAATGCCTACATCATAAAAAAAAGAGCCGGGAGACTCAGCCTCGAATAGTTAAAGGAGCAAACAGCCATCATGTAGTCCCCATTTCTCATCTCGTACATCCAAGAGTTGCCCAAAAATTGCATTAAGGGCACCTGGTTGTACTTGGGTTCCTAGATTTCTGTCCACATCCACTCTCTCTGTCATAAGACGACTGCCCTCTAGTACTATCCCCATCCAGTTGCTAATATGTCTCACCTGAGCCTGGCCCACAGGGGCCTTCAGATGGCTTGTCAGGCCAGTACACACGTATTTCTTCAGTCCTTCCCAATATGGGTAACTCAACTTCTGAGTGATATTTTGGCCCCTAATTTGTTGGGGGGTTTGTTCTCTTTATGTGAAGGTATTCAGCTACGGGAGCTGGGGCTGCTTAAGACAGAAAATGAATACTTGACCTTCATTCACAAGTGAAAATAGAGAAGTCCTTGCTAAAGAGATTAAGTTTAGGTTTGGGAGTTACTCAAGAAAACACAGATATTTTAATCCAGCCATAATAACTGACAAAAGTATGTAAATACAAGTCTTGAAGGACTAGATGAGAAGGTAGACTAGATACCCTCTGGGATTATCCCAACTCAATGATTCTAGATTCAACGACAATCATGGGGCCAAGGCAAGGAGAACTGAAATGAACACATTCCCTCTTTTACATGGCTTTAAAAATATGCTTTCATTCACAGAGGGCCATCAATGATGGGAATTCCGTAACACATCTGGAAAATAATAAATAATTCTGAGTCTATGGATGTGGGAAGTAAAGAGTAAACAAAAAAGACTTACCTCTGGAAATACAGACAAGGTCATAGTCAGGCTCATCTTCAGATTTCCATGACCATAACCCAATACTCACAATACTCTTCTTTCTGTTCATTAGGAAGCAATCGTTATATTCGGGGGGAAAATAAGATCCTAAAACATTAATGTCTCAAAAGAACGTCAATTTAAAGTTATAAATTTTAAAATCAGAAAGTATCCAAAATGTTAAATGGCTCCATCTTCAGGATAAATGTGAAAAAGCTCTATTTTTTTTTTTTAAGCCCTGAAAATGCAGGAGCTGTTTGAATTCTTTCCTGAATTAGATGGATGTAGCTGTGGTCTCAAATCCCCATGGCTTTAGCAATTGGAGCTACATAATCAATTTTGGCTGTGAGCAATGTCCACAATGAGTCTCAAAGTCTCCTTAACCGATTATGTGCTCGGGCGTGTGTACTCATTCGTAATTCAAACTCTCATGATATTCAAAACACCAGTAAGTAAAGTAACACTTTCCAAGCGCATCTCCCCAAGGGCATCTGTCAAGTTATTTCACAAATGTTCTCTTGAGCATCTTTACATTTTATTGGGATGACAGTGAGGGGGCAGGTCTCATTTTCCTTTTTTCATAGAAGAAGAAACATAACAGGGTTCTACTTTCCCACATTATTTTGTAAGAAGTCATTGAGCTTCAATAGGATATACATTCATTATGAAATAATAGAAAAATTATTAAGCACTTCTATTCACATGATATTTTTAGAAGATAAAAACCCCCAAATCACAAATCAATAGACAGACCAATGTGAAAGAGATCAGTTAGAGTGAGGGCTGGAAATTACATAAGTCAGCTGATAATTTTGCAGACCTCAGTGATAGAAGGAAGCTGGGTGGTGAGCAAAGAGGAAAGGAACCAAGACCGGGCAGAAAATTAAAAAGCTTTTGAATTTGGGACAGTAAATGAGCAGAGGAGGGCAGGATACACAGACAATTTTAGAGAAAACAATGAGGTTCACTTGTCTGCTTCCATAATTAAAAAAGGAAATCCACACTTGCTAAAACCAGTAGAGCCAATGATCCAAAATACGGTGTTTTCCAGTTCCTCCTTATGACCGTCAGGTTACTTTCAGTCACTCAAATAAATGGGTGCAGACAGACGTTCACATACATTCCTTTTGGATAGTTCTCACCATTTATTCAACTTAAACAATAAGGACATGTGGAACTGCTACATGCTGGCACTGGGAACACCACCGTAAACAAAACCAGTTTGTGGCTTGTTCACAGGACGATTACAGCCCACCTGAATGCTTGTCAGAGGCAGCTCAGGCTAAAAGCAAGCACTCTCCAGGTAAGAACACATGTGCCCAATATACTTATAACCCTATCCTCCACTTATTAAGACAATTAAATACATGTTGATCTGGTTTTAACTTGTAACCAATGCAATATCTTGGTCAGATTGAGAAGGAAAGAAAATGACATAGAATTTCTGTTAGCAAATAATAACAACGATGATAATTACAAGATTTGTTACTATAGCTTACATTTATTCAGCTCTTACCATGTGTTAGACACTAGGCTTTTGGCTTCCAAACATGATATCATTGAATTCCCGCCAAGACTCTGAGGTTAGGTGCTCTGAATGCCTCTTCTTACAAATGGCAAAATGGAGGCACAAATGGCAAAATGGAGGCACAGAGAGATTAACTAAATTACTTAATCACATGGAGCTCTCTAACTTGAGAAATTAAGCCCCTCACTATAAAACCAGTAGTTCTCCACCCTGGCTGTTCATGAGATTCACATGAGAAGCTGGGAGGGCGGCTGGGGGGGAAAGCAGTAATGCCAACACCTGGGGCCCACCTCCAAACCTGTGAAATCAGACTTTCTGGGGAGTGAAGTCCAAAGAGCAGTTTTGTTTTCTGAATTTTCTCAAGTGCTTCTAATATTCATTTAAGGCTGAGAAACTCTGCATTAGACTATCCTCTCTCCCCAGGGCATAGGTGTTAAAATCTCCAATTATCCTCCTACATGTCATCTTCTTATCACCAGCAGAGTTCTTCTGAGAGCCTGGCTACTCAATGTACAGTCTGCAGACCAGCAGCAGCAATACCGGAGAACTGGTTAAAAATGCAGAATGCTCAAAAATCTGTATTTTATTCGGATCCCCATGTGAACTCTAAATTCGAGTACTATCCTAAAGCGTGCCCTGGAGAGGAAACACTAGCTCCTGAAGATATTAATAATTGCTATGAACAACAAAAGCACAGCAATAACCATCACCTTTACCATCCAACCTCCCCCGCCCTCCCCTCAAAAACACCTACCCCACCCAGGGTTCTGTGGTCCAGCACATTTGGGACCAACTGGATTAAACAAAGTCAAATTACTTCCTCCTCTCCAGGCTCTAGCAGAACTTGCGGTGTTAAAATAACAATGTGTATCATAAATCTCCAAGAGGAGAAGTTTCCCAAATATTTATGACTGTGGTACTCTGTAACTCAGAACTCCTATTAACATCTTCTGCAGACAATGTGTTTCTAGGGACATATTATGGAAAATATTTATCCAAAAGAGACTATCTTTTTTTTTTTTCTTACCTCAATAGCTACCAGGCACACCTTTTCATAGTTAGCTTCTGGCTGTTTGCTTACAAATATGAATATTAGCTGTCATTATGGAATTATAGTAAACCATTATCAAGTACTTACTATGTATATCAGACATAGTGCTAAGTGCTTACATTGTGTTAACTCATTCTATCTTCTTAACAACCCTGTTAGATCAGTATGGTTTGTATTATCACTTTATGGTGAAGAAAACTGAGGAACAGATGATTAAGTAGTTTGTTCAAGGTCACACAGCAAGTAAATGGTGGATACAAGAGTTTAACTCTGGCTGTCTGGCTCCAGAGCCTTCCTTTTAAGCACTAGACTATTGGAAAACGTATCAAATTACCTCCCAGCTATTCTCAAAGGCATCCTTAGATTGGCTCCCAGAGTTTCTGAGTTTAGCAGATCAGTCTGAACCTTTAGCCAAAGGACACAAAGGAAGCTCAAATTCCAGCTCACAGAAGCAAGGTCCCCATCCGTCATAAAACTTAGGTACTGAAAATCCAAATCATTTCCCAAAGAGAACAGCGTGTCAGGGAAGACCTCTAACTCTGGTATTCAGTATTCTTGTGCTGATAGTCTAACTTTTGTATTCTTAACATGCGACATGCTTTGCTTTCTGATGGTGCACAGCAGTGAAGGACTATGAGGTGTCAACAACATGATGCCAGTTCAGAAAATTCCAGCCCGTTCTTAGGTAGGTCCTCGACTACAGGTTAAGGGATTCAAGTGAATAAGAAAAAGAAAAATAGGGTCTTGGGAGCCCACTGCTACAGAGTCAAAATTTTGGATTACTTTTAAAGCTTCTCAAGGTTTGGGGGTCATGGTGAGGCACTCAGGGCAGGTTAATAACTCAAAAAGGGGCAGATCTTTTTTCAGGCAATAATTAGTAAAAATTGGCCCTGAGACAAGGGGTAGTAAGGCCCACTGTGTACAACTAAATAACTCTGGCTTTTCTCCCACAGCAAGGACAATAGATTTGGGTATTCAAAGAATATTCGAGAAAGAATATTCACTAGTGAGCAGGGCTATTTGTGTGTGTGGGGTGTGTGTGTGTGTGTGTGTGTGTGCTTTCTCTTGAATGCTGAGGCTGTGCCTGCAAAAATACATTACATTAACCAACATCTCATCCATGTGCCAGCTGTCCTGCTATGCACCTTAATACACTAGATCTTTACATACAATTCATTCCTTTGACAAATATTTGAGGGCTTGCTTTGTGTCAAGCACTATTCTGGGTGCTGGCAGGTACAGCAGATAGAATAATGCCCAACCCACCCTCCAAAGATATCCACATCCTAATCCCTGGAACCCATGAATATGTTACTTTACGTGGTAAAAGGGATTTTGCAGATGTGATTAAGTAAAGTATCTGGAAATGAGATTATCCTGGATTATCCAGGTGTACACAATGTAATCCCACAGGTCCTAAAAACCTTTGCTGGCTGTAGTCAGAGGGTGATGTGACTACTGAAGAAAGACATAGAGAGATGCTGTGTCCCGGGGCTTTGAAGAAAGAGACCATAAACCAAGGAATGCAGGAAGCCTCTAGAAGCTGGAAAAGTCATGGAAATGAATTCTTCTCTAGAGCCTCCAGGAAGGAAAGCAGCCCCACTGACACAATTGGATTTCTGACCTCGAAAACCATCAGAGAATAAGTCTGCATTGCTTTAGTTGCCAAGTTTGTAGTAATTTGTTGCAGCAGTAAAAAATGAATACAACACTGGAATAAAAAAAGAAAGAAAGAAAGAAAGAAACTACCCTGCTCTCATGGAGCTTACATTCTAGTGAAGTAATAAATATTACTATCCTGATTTTGAAGAACAGCAAACAGATACAGGAGGGCTGAACAACTTGACTAAGTTTATATAGTTAATAACCCAGATAGATAGGACTTGAACTCAGGAAGTCCCCTCTCTAATTACTGTACACATTATCCTACATCATGTATCACGAACAGCATATGGGGCTTTGTTAGTATAGTAAATGAGATTGGTGTCCCTAGGTGCTGCCATGGGAGCATTTTTTAGGTAGATCATCAGGGAAAATGTGAATGTATGGTTCTGCTGTCCAGACACCAGCAGGTTGCTCACACTGATGGGACTGTAAATAAGAGACAGAGCAGAGATTTGACCTCAAAGGTCTCCTTTGTCTTTGCTCTCTTATCCATTCCTGTTTTTCCGGGTTTCCCCCTGGAGCAACTGGGAGAACATGAGGACACTGTATGTCTCTGTTGTCCAGGGGTCACTCCCCTACACGTGGGCTCCAAAGTGATGCCCAGGCTGCAGAGTCTTGTTTTCAGCACCAGTTTGTCCACAGTGCAGCATGGCACCCTTGATCAATAATAAAGGCAACCACCTTTGGTTCACAGTCATCTTTACCTTTCCTCTTAAGATATATGCAGCTTCTCTGCTACTCCAAAGAATGGGTCTATCTTCTGACAGAATTCCGACATGATATTTATGCTCTAGACCAGGCTGGGTCTTAAAACCCAGGTATCCTTTTAACCCTTGCTCCTGAGCTCCATGAATTGTGGCAAGACATTTCTAGAAGTGCTCCAATCCTAACTGCTAGTCAAACAAATCAATTTGCCAAATATCCCACTGAAAGCCAGTCGTGTTTCTAAGGGTCACTGACTGGGCTGCTGTATTACAGAGCTACAGTTCTCGACTTGGCCCAAGGTTATAATCGAGGCAGTTCTCTAAATAAGGTTGATACTTACGGTAGTGAAGAATTGGAAGCAACCTAAGTGCTCAACAATAGGGAATGCTGTTTATATACTGTGGTGCAGCTGGTCTAGGAAGCCTTGAAATGGATGTTACAAATTGATATGCTGACATGGAAAATGTCCACAATATGTGCCACCACAGTGGTTGAAAATATATGGAAGAATCCCAGAATAATCCCATTTTTTATTTTTTTGCCTATCTTACATGCATGTACAGACAGATAGGGAGAGAGAGAAAGAGAGAGACCCTAAAAAGCACTACATCATAATTAATAGTGCCATGAGTGCAAGTATTATAGCATTTATATTTTTATTTTGATATATAATACACTTAAATGCTCACTTCACACCTACTGTGCATAAGAATTCATGCAAGGTGCTCAGGAGAGAAGAGAAGCCCACAATTCCTTGGTGATGTCATTAATTCCTTCATTCAGCATCTGTTTATTGCAGATTAATTACATGCTGAGCACTGTTTCAGGCATGGAAGAAACACCAAGGAGCAAGAAGGACACGCCTTGGCTCTCTTGGGGCTCATACTATAAATGGGAGTCAGGGAGAAGGAAAATAAACAAGAAAATGGCAAACACAAGACTTTAGCACTGGTTTCAAAGCCTCTCATCATGTCATAGGCTTCAATCCCGTGGTGACATTCTCTCTGATGCCATAGCCTCATGCATTGATTTTAGGATCCTCCTTCTCCACCCCAACCACCCATTGTCACAAACTCTCTAAACCCTTCCATTTGTAAGACTTCAAACTCTGAAATTGCCTTCTTTCTCTACACCTTCTTATCTTTCATCACAATAATACGAGTCCATAGTGGTCTGTTCAGTCCTCTTCAGGACTATTGGGTCTTCCACATTTGCTAAGTTCAGCTCTGTCATTCAAAGTTCCATCTACTGCCCTCACTGCTCTAGAGTGAAGAGTCAGCTTCAACTATCATGCTTTCCTATAATCCATGAACCTAAAATCAATGTCCCACTTGGCATTGCTAATCTGCCTTGGGTCATTTTCTATCCATTTTCCTCCAAATAAGAATGTGGTTGAAAGAAATGTTGAGCACGGTGTGTAGGAGGCCCATTACGAAATCAGCGGGTCTTCTCTGCTGCTTGGGCTCTTTCCCCCAACTCTAGGTCCACATTGCAGTAGCTGTGGCAGTTCCAAAACTTCTCTGTTATCATCGAGACTTTAATCTGCTCTGCACTCCTGCTCAGATGCTGCAGCCATCTACCGCTTAAACTAAAAACATAAAGGTCATCAGAACCCAGAGAGAACCCACAGAGGGGGGAGTTGAAAAGTGTACAGAAGTCAAAAGACCAGTGAAAATGCAGAACCCTGGGTGAAGTGAGATAGGACCCTCCTAGTTAAACACTTCTCCCTCCAAAACTGAATACACTCTGCCAAGAAAGGACTCTTTTCCCCCAGGAGCGACAGAGGTGAGAGAAACAGCATATAGAGTTGCAGGAATCAGAAAAATGTAAAGGTCTTCACAACTATCTTAGTCCCAGAAAGTTAAAAATATTGATTATTATCTATTATCCAATAAGTCCTCTGATGAGCAATTTTTACACATAATCCGTAATTATCAAAACCCACTTTCAACGTCATTTTGTTATACACTTATGACAGATCATGACACTGAAGCTCAGGTTCAGTAATTTGCATAGAACAACATGCACGGAAGCCAGACTGTGAACTCAAGCCTGTCTGGTTCTAAGTATAAAACATGACCTCTTCCCTAAGCTGTTAAAATGTAAGCTAGAACAAGAAAAATAAGCAGAAGCTGGAAACAACCATTATGGGAAATCCTCAGAAAAATCCCCCAACAGGATCCACAATCCTCTGCATCATGGAAGGATTTCTTCTCTCCTTCTCATGTGAACAGATTAAACTAATAGATTATGAGTATTATTCTTAAGCAATGTATATCAGGGTTGATGTGAGCCTGTTCTTGAAAGATAAGCTGCATATCAGCATTGAGGGAAAATGAATTAAAATGCGAATCTGAGTGTGCCCCATTGTTAGTCTATCTTTAATAGATATGTCTTCCTGAATATATCACAGACAAAACTGTCAGTTTGCATTCCAAATAAAGCAAAACCAAGCTCTAATGGCATTTCACTAAGGGTAAAGCTTATAATTGGATTTTGCCATGGGTGGAGATTATAATTGACCTTCCTTCACCTGGACCCATAATCTTTGCCTCATGGGGAGGGGGAGGACAAACCATGTCCCCTCTCCCACCCCATCCTGGTGCAGTGGTTTGAGCATCCAAAGCTTCAGCTGCAAGGTCTGGGGCTCTCCTACATCTTTTGCCCCCTAATCCTTAAGGGAGCAATGGGGCCCCAGAACTCTACTCTGGGGCCCCAGAACCACTCCCATGACTGATGAGGCCCACCTTCAGGCAGATTGCTGGCCACAGTTCCATCCGAAATGGAACTGTGGAAATGCTTGGACACTGTACTTAAAAGTGACTAAAGAGCAGGTGAAAATCTCTGAAAGCCTCTGTCTTTCAGTATCCTGAAATCTCCATTTCATTATAATCAAAAGAGTCAGTACTTCCCGTGTTAGAGAAGACAGGCATCCAAAAGTTTCCAGACCCTAAAACAAATAGAAATGTAACATTTAAGCATGAAATAAAAAGGAACAGCAGGAGAAATGTCAGAAGGCTGGAAGAATAGTGGACATGATAAAAGCACCACTACCAACAGCTATTGTTACCACTTAAGGACTGCCAAATGAGAAGCACAGGTAAGTGTGATAGACTTAAAATGGGAAGGAAGTAGAAATCAGGCTGGTAGGAAGTCTATAGAGAAGGAACAAATTGAGGTATACTTTGAAGGGTAGGTATGATTTGGAAAAGAAAGGAAGGTCATCAAAGAAAATCTTTAAGCAAACATGCAGAGACTACAAGAGCAGGTATTAGGGACACTAAATGTCATGGACTTGTGTTCTGGCTCTTCTTGTAGTAACAGAATCCCACTAGCCTTTAGCAAATATACCCCTCCCCTATCATAGGCCCTGCCTCGCAAAACACAGGGTTGGGCATATAATGGAGGCCATTCAGAGTAGCTCACCCCCACCCAAAGTGGCAGCTGATCTGAAAGTGGGCATGTGAGAGTCATTTCTTATTCAGGAACCGATAGGAGGCCAAGCGTGAGGGTCTCTCCTTTTCCTGAAAACAGAGACAGTGATAAAGGGGAAGATCTGGAGTTTGAGGCCATCCCTGTCATCACACGAAGACAGCCCACCTGAGCATGAAAGCAACATAGAAAAAGAAATCAGAAATAACAAGGAAGGGGGGAGAGAGAACATTATTTGAGCCCCCAAATCCAGCCACTTTAAGCTAGATCAACACATGGAACTTTGAGTTAGGTGAGCCAACCTAATCCCTATATTATGTGTTTGAGTTCAGTCCCTGTCATTTGGACCCTAAATAGTCCTGAAGTGCATACAGTCAACAAGTTCAGCAGGAGGGGAAGAACCAGGGGTGGAGGAGGCTTCCACAGTAGGTGGGTGCCATATGCCAAAGTCAGCAACTTCACCAAATTCCCAACTAAGATGTTTTCTACTTTGAGAACCAGAAACCACTGCAAAAAGTCTCAATTATTTATTTATTTATTTTTCGCCAATGTGAATAGGAAGACAAAAAACTACACCTTCTTAAGAACTGCAGCCTCTGCAGGAATAATTTCCACTCCACTGTGTGTGTGTGTATGTTTGCACGCACCTCTCAGAAGAAACATTAAACATCCCTTTCTCATCAAATCAAGTCGTTGGTGACAAGATTCTTGCAATTCCAGTACCTGAGTTTGACATCTGCCTTTTTCTCATACATTGGCCCATGTTATCATTGGTCTCTCCTTTTCCCTACACCTTAAAAATCTCATTTACCTTCCACAGTTGAGTGATCAGACAGCTCAGAGTTCTTGTAAATAACCCTTAGCAATCTCTGAGTCCTGAAGGGGCTGAATGAAAACGAGGAGAGTATTTCACGGTAGCCATAAAACATTTCATTTCTCTATGCATGTGCTGAGTTTACATGTTCACCTGCATATTCATCAGACAAAATTCAAAAGCAGCAGGCAGAATTGCCATTCCAGCCACACAACCATGGCTTTCTAGGGAGATCGAAAATCTCTAGTCTAGAAAATTCTAACTTGTGAAATGAATATCCACCAGAGGGCAGGCTTGTTACCTGCATTAGATTTGGAGCTCTCAAATCTGAACTCCTTTCAAGAGTGAGACTTCTGCAAATAGCTGCTTCCTAAGTGCTGTTTTGTTTGGGTTTTTATTGTCTTCAATATAATGAACATTGAAACTCATGCCATGTGGATAATAGAACTATCTGTTGGTTAAGATACAGCTATGTTGACAATGGTAAAAGGAGTTCATAAGATTTCTATTCTTAACCAAAAAATAAGTAAGTATAAAAACAATAATGATGAGCTTTCATTTATTGAGCACTTACTATATGTCAAGCCCTTCATTTAGCACTTTACATTCATAATCTCATCCGTCTTCAGGATAATCTTATCAGGTGGATACTGATATTATTATACCCATTTAACAATTGAAGAAACTGAGGCATTTCATTAATTCAACCATGATCACAGAGCTAATCTGCAAGTGACAATACCATCACTGTAATTCAAAGAATCAGAATCCAAATTCTTAAATTGCACCACAAATGATTTTAATATTATTAATTAAATATATATATCAATAACAATAATAAGCATTTTCATATTTAGAACTATTGAGCTAAGTGCATACTTTTCCCCCAAAGTTCACTGAAGAGCCTTTAATAAAAAATTCAACTTTATAGAACTCCATGATTTTGACATAGTACCAAGCATTATATGGAAGTAAGCTTTTCAAACACATTGACAGTCTTCTTGTGATAAGCACCATTGAGTGTGTTTATATGCAATTAAAACATTTTAACAAGAAAATGCAAAAGGAATTTTGTGGAAAATGTCACTTCTACCTAATATATAAATTTTAGAAATGTAATATTCCTCAGAAGAGAAATATACAGTAAATAATCACACCACCTGAAAAGATAATTTTTAGAACTCTAGTTTAATTTATAATTATTTATAATATTACCAGGCTTATGATATGAAAAAAAAAAAATCTAGTAACTGGCATTCAATATAATTCAAAGTTATGTAAACACAAGTATCTGCCTGATTTTGAATGTACAGCCATAATGTCACAATAAACAATTTCCTCTGGGTTTTATAGTCTTTGGATGATGATTAATATCACAAAATCTTGAGTCACAGAGTTTAAAACACAATAAAGGAGCCAGAAATTGTACTTCTCATCCCCTAAATTGGCACTTCTTTTATAATTGCTCCCCTTGCATTTAATTAAGGTTTAGGCAAAAATATTCCTACAGGCACCCATCACATCATAAATGCTGCAAATTTAGGCTAAAATGTCAGACTTTCCTGGCATTTTTACACAACGGTGTTTTTGTAATTTATTTAAAAATATGCTCTAGTGAGACATTTTGGAAAGAAAAAATAATAATAACCAATAAAGTCTCTCCCATCTTGAGGTTAAGATACCAAGAGGCTTCTCAAGCTCAGAAAACATCTGAGATTTGAACAACAAATTAACATACACAATCAACTAAAAAAAAGGAAAGAAAGAAAAACTCTGTGATTTATAATTTATCTGATTGGTCAATCCCTGGAAACTTTCAGCTGCTGAGGTATTTAGTATTATCAAGGGCTACAATAACTATGAACTTACCTGTCGTTAACGCTCAAACAGGATTCCTTCATGCATAATGAAACACCTAAGTGAAATTTGTTTTAACATGCTCCTAAAAGCTGTTTAGTTTAAAACATTTCTTTAAAAATATAACTGCCTTAGACTGATACAAAGTTACAAAGTTACAGTTAGGTAGGAAGAACAAATTCTGGTGCTCTAAGGTAACAATAGCTAGTAATGTTATACTGTATATTTCAAGATAGCTAGAAAAGAGGATCTGGAATGTTATAACCACAAAGAAATGATAAATGTTTAGGTGATAGATATGCTAACTATTCTGATTAGATCATTATACAGTATATGCATTTATTGAAGCAACAGCCTATATCCCATAAACATGTACAGTGAAACAAAATACATAGATATAAATATGTAACAGCCTTGACACACATTCCATGGTAAATGGTCTTTACCTCCTCCTACAGTAATATACAAAATACTTTACTGGTCTTTTGGCCAAGAGAGTCCCCTTGGCTTGTTCCCTCTGTCTCATCACTATAAATTCTCCCTTTAGGCGAGATGCCTCCCATTCTAGGGATGCACTTACATGCCAACCTTTCCTTCAGTCCTGTGTCCAAAGAGTAATTCATAATTAATCTTCTCTGGGCCTCATTCTATCCAGTTACTTTTATAACTCAAAAGCACATTGTATACCCACTTGGGGTTTTCAAACATCTCCTAATGTATAACCCTATGAACTTTCTTGGGGTGCTGTATTTCTCCCACAAACTTGTCTTTCCTTGGAAACATGGTATCATTGTTCTCAGGCGAAGAAAGAGGGACAAGCTCATGGAATCCTTGTTCCTTGTGCAGCATCTATGTTCCACAGCCCTGAATATCCTTGCTTATGCAGATAGTAGTTGTCACTTTTTATAAAGATGCACCACTCACTTAACCATTAAGCCATCTGCGTGCCCATCTCTTCCTGTCTAAAATATAAATTCTGTTCTTTGAAAATCTGCATTGTTTGATTCTCATACTTGCATCGAAGAAGTTTTCTTTTGTAAAATGTTTTTGCAGCTAATGTCAGCTAATAGCTAATAATAATAATAAAAACAATCAGACTTTCAAAGGGGAGCACAATTAGGTGGTTTTGAAGGACTGAGAGTGTGTCTCAGCTTCCCCAGCTTCTGAAAGCTTATTTGGCTAAAAAGCATGTTCTCTGACACTTGACTTAGTTCAAACTACTCAAAGTTTGTTCCCAACAATTAAGGGGCTTGTTAGATGATTCACAAAGAAAAAAATATTTGTTGATTCTAGTAACAAAAAGGATGGCAATTTCAATCTTGGAACAAGACAGAAGCCAGAAGCTCGGCTTCTCCAAATGTGTGTTGGACACGCATCTGTCAAGGACAATGACTTTTTCTGGGCACAATGGAAACAGTTGTTTCCAGCTCTTTCAAAGGGACTCTACTACCTTAAATGACATTGGGCATGTGTCATTTGAAAGTTGCCATGGAGTGAAGCAGATGACATGTCATTCCTTCCCAGACATATTTTTGATGAGTGTTTATGTTTTGACTTGGACGTTAGCTTCTATAATTTTTTTTTCTGCAGTACACAATCCCTACTCAACTTGTGTGGGATACTTCATTAGTCAGCTGCCCCAGCTTAGATACAGCATAAGACAATTTATTGATAGAGTAATCACATCTTCGTTCATTTATTGAATAATTATTTTTAAGACCTGATCAAGGGACAGGGCTGCAGAATCAAGGTGGATGAAAACCCTGTGCTCATACAGCTTACATTCCAGTTGACAGAGGGAAGGAGGAGAGAGATGAAACACAAATAAACAAGTCATGAATGTCCTAGTCATGATAAAACAGTGTCACATGGGGAGAACAATGTATGAGTGGGCAATCACTCATACGTTGAATGGTCAGAGAAAAGCTCTAGGGAAATGACACTTGAGATTGAGGCATTCATGGGACAATGAAGTTGATCTTGAGAAGATTAGGTGCAGAGTATCACCAGGAGAAACCAGCAAGTGAAAAGGCCCAAGATGGGAGTAAACATGGCTTATGTGATGATTAACTTTCTGTGTCAAATTGACTAGATTAAGGAATACATAAAACCTGGTAAAGCATTATTTTGGGGTGTGTCTATGAGGATGTTTCCAGAAGAGATTACCCTGAGTGGACTGGGTGGGAAAGATCCACCCTCAATGTGGTCAGGCACCATCCAATCCACTGGGGGCCCAGAGAGAACTAAAACAGAGGAAAAGGTGAATCTCTTTCTCCGTCCTCTGGAGCCAGGATACACTGCTGTCCTGTCCATGGACATCAAAATTCGAGACTCCTCAGCCATTGAGTTCCAGGACTTACACCAGTGGCACCCCTTCTCAGGCCTCCAGATTGAGAATCACACCATTAGCTTCCCTGGCTTAAGGCTTCTGGACTTGCACTGAGCCATGCTACCAGCATCCAGTTTGCGGACGGCCTATCATGGGAATCCTCAGCCTTCACAATTGCATGACCCAATTCCCCTTATTAATCTCTTCTCATATATTTATATCCTTATCCTATTGGTTCTGTCTCTCTGGAGAACCCTGACTAATACAGCTTATAAAGGGAGGACCGGAGTTGTGGGAGGCGAGAGGAGAGGAGAGTAATATCAGGAACCAGGTGATGCACAGGCTTGCAGACAAGCGTGAGGACTTTGGGTTTTGCTCTCACTGTGTTGCAAAGGCATTGGGATGAGACATGATATGACACATGCATTTAAAGCATTGCTTTGGCTGAATGTGGGAGAATGTAGATGCAGGAGCCTGATAATAAGGCTCTAGGAGTAACGACAAAGGATGATAGTGTTTGTGTGGGGGTGGTGGCACTGGGGAAGCCAGGTGGTGGGTGAGCTTAAGATATAATTTGGAGGAAGAGCTTCCAGGACTAGATGTGGTGGAAGAAGGGAAGTCAGGAATCAAGGTCAACTCCTTGATTTTTGGCAGGGCTGAGACATAAGCATCTTCAGCAAGGGTGGGAACAATCACAAGGTCATTCTATTGACCTGCAGAGAGGGAGGGCTTTAAGCAAGTCTCAGGTCTGTTACTAAGCACGAGGCCACTGCTTCCCATAGTTATTACAGCACCTTAAGACCAACGGGAGAAAACAGCAGCAGGAACCTGAGCAGATATTGATTCAGTGCTTTATATCCTTTTCCTGGCACTCTGAAAGAGCAACTTCACTTTCTATTGCCACATCGTGTCAGGCTTTTATTTGTCTTTTTTGTTTGTGTGAGCAATAGGTGGAACCCTATCACATCCCTGCCAAATTCATAAGGAAATAGAGGATGGAGCCTTAACAATGGAGCTCTCTAAAGCTGCCAAACATCAAGGAGAAGAGCACATTCATTGTATGTGGTTCGTGACATTAACATGATATCTCTTCTGTGTGAGATCTGGGAAAGCCAAAGAAGAGGGTGAAGAGAGCCGGAGTGAGGTGCGTCCTTCCATTCATCCACAAGTCTTTATTGGGAACCCATATATGGCCATGGGGCTCTGGAACAGAATGGTTCCAGCCTTCAGGAGCTTGCAGCCCCCTGGTGGACCCAAACAGTCCTCAAAGAATCCCCAAACAACTACAGATGGACCTGCCATAAGATCCAGCATTTCCATTTCACTCGTGTGGGGGATATCTCATTAGTCAGCTGCCCCAGCCAGTGGGGTAGATAGAGCATAATATGATTTATTGGTAGGGTAATCACGTCTTCATTCATTCATTGAACAATTATTTTTAAGACCTGATCAAGGGGCAAGGCTGCAGAGTCAAGCTGAATGAAAACCCTGTGCTCATGCAGTTTACATTCTGGTTGTCAGTAGGAAAGAGGGTATATAAGAATGGAGATCATCATGTCAAAGGGACACTTGCACTCCCATGTTTACCTATATGCAACAGCCAAGAGTTGGAGCTAACCTAAATGTCCATTGAGGGATGACTGGATAAGGAAAATGTGGTACATATACACAATGGAATATTACTCAGCCATGAAAAAAAATGAAATTCTCCCATCTGCAGCAACATGGATGAGCTTAGACAAAATTATGTTAAGTAAAATAAGCCAGGCACAGAAACAGAAATACCTCATGTCCACACTCATATGTGGGAGCTAAAAAAAGACAACAAAACAAAACAACAAACAAATAGTAATAATAATAATTTGAATTTTTAAAAGGAGACAGAAGAACTGTGGTTACTAGAGGTGGGAAAAGGGAGGGGGGTGTGTGGATAGTGAGAGGCTGGTTAATGGACACAAAATTATAGATAGATAGGGAAAATAAGTCCTATTGGTGTACAGTTGACCCAGTGATCTATAATTAGCAATGATTTACTGCATATTACCAAATGACTAGAAGAGAGGAGATCAAGTGTGCAAATCCCAAAGAAACGATTAAGTTCTGCAATGATGATTATGTGAGTTACCCTGAATAGATCATCACACATTGTATATATGTATTGAGATATAACTCTGTACCCCATAAATATGTACAATCATAATGATAAATAAAAATAAATAAATAAAAATCACATTACAATAAAATAATTTCTTTAAAAAGAATCCCTACAGTAAAAGTAAAATGAAAACCACAGACAGCACTAAAAGGAAAGGATCTTATCCCCATGAAAGCCTATGATAGACAAATTTGACCTAGTCAGAAAAGGCCAGATATCTAACTTCACTTTTGGTAGGTGCCAAAATCAATTATCTTTTAGAATTCAATTTACCAGATACCCCCCACCCCATTTTCTCATACCTATATAATTGCAGTGAACATAGTATTTAAATGCAGGAAATAGGAATGTTTACTTCCATAACACACACAGCCAAACGTTTTCAAGCAAGCTCCTCAAGTCGGAGACTTCTGTCTGATTTTTCATTGACATCCGTAATGCCTGACTCATAGGAGCTGCTCAATAAATCTGTGCTTAATGAAACTAACAATTTGAAAGAAAGTAAAAAACACCACTCCATTTGCTAGAACATTATGGCTGAAATGACAATAAGTTTCACTGAAAGGTAATCATGTATAAGTATTCCAATAAAATTCAAATTTGGGCTTTATATAAAAACCAAATGAGATTCTTTATGACTGAAAAATCAAAGGAAGCCTCACAGGCATGTGGGGACTGGTAAGAACCATCATCATCTCTGCCCCTATTGACTAACAAGCTTAACCTCATTCAACTTCTGAGATGGAACTAAACAGCCTCATTTATAATCATCTTATTATGTCAGGTGCATCCCTATGATTCACAGCTCTCACTCCAATCCACCCACTTTCAGCAAAACACTGATTCACACAGGCTCGGAGCCCCGCCATACAACGGAAAGCATAGCATTCCTTCAGACCAGCATTTTGTCTGATACCTAGAAACTAGGACGGATATTACTTTTGGTTGCCCAGAATCCATCCCACCTTCTTTTTGTAACAGCATCTCAGTTTCATTTTAGGAAGCCTGTCCTCTCCTAGCTTCCATGTGATTTGGATACGGTTTACTGCAACATTACCTGCCATCTTCAAAGGTGGTCACATGACCAGTTCTGGTCAATCAGTATATCCCATCTTTCTTTCCATGGTAATTAGATTAGGGATTGATATATGACTTAAGTCCATCCAATGTAATCTAACTTCGGTGTTTTCAATTACTGGAAATAAGATAGCTTTCTTTTCCTTGAGGTTCACAAAGATGACAGAATATAAAGCCTGAAATTCCTGATAATCATTTTAGCAAAACCCACTTGGAAATAAACATAACACAAGGCAAAGTAGAGTTACATGAGCCTATAAATTAATTAAGCCTGGGTTGGCCAGTTAGCTCACTTGAGATTGTGAGGTGCTGGTAACACCGAAGTCAAGGGTTCATATCTTCTTACCAGCCAATTGCAAAATAATAATAATAATAATAATAATATTAATTAATTAATTAATTAAACCTAGACATTAAATTACATGTTACTTAATTATGTATTACATGTCACATATAAATTAAATCTACAAATTAAGCCTATAAATGCATTAAATCTCTTTTGGCTTAAATCTGTTGGAATTGGGTATCTGTTACCTATTTCCAAATAACAGCACACAAAGAGAAAGGACAAATGGTAAAATACATATTGTCCTGGCCAAGCAGGATTGCCAGAGTTAGCAAATAAAAATACAGAATGCCTAACTAAATTTGAATTTCAGATACACAACAAAAATGATTAGCGTCTGTATACCCTCATGTAATATTTGGGCCATACTGATACTAGGAAAAACATTCACTGCCTATCTGAAATTCAAATTTAACTGGGCATTTTGTATTTTATCTGGCAACCCTATGGCCAGGGAAGTAGGGGGACTTGATTTCTGGATGTAACTTGGCCACCTGCTTGCTATGTTCCCTGAAACTTCATCTCTAAGGCTTATGTCTCCCTTCTTTGTACACTTTAGAGGGAACACAAATAAATGAAATCATTATGAAAATACATTTAAATAAATCTATTATACAGACTACCCATTTCAGCAAGAATGCTCAGTGACAAGTAACATATGAGACCTCTAATGGGTTTGAATAAGCACATCTATCATCTCACACATACTAAGATGTAAGGGGGAGGAAACTCAGGTTCGAGAGGCCAGTGGTAGAGTTCCCGAGGGGAAGTTCTCTAGGGCTCCTCCACCACCTCAGCATGACCCTAGGTTGTCTGGCTACCTTTTCTCACAGTTACATGGTAAACTCAACAGCTTCCCACACAACTGTATCAAGAGGAAGAAAACAAGCATTTTCTTTTCTATGTCTCCTTTAAGATCAAGAAATTCCCCCAGTAGAACTCCTCATATCCCATACGTAAGAACAAGGTCTCGTGGCCATCTCAGACAAATCACTGGCAAGAAAATCTCTTATAACTGGTCAAAATATTCTACAATTGGTCAAAGCTAACCAACGATTCACTCCATGGGGTTAGAAATATCTCCCATAAAACAAATCAGTGTTCTATCAACTACAGGGGTGGGGGGAGGGATAACTGTGGGGTAAGTTACCTACAGTGTCTGAACACTCCTGTATTAGTTCGTGTGTCTTAAGAGGTAACAAGGAACTATTAAGCAAAGTATAAAGATATTTTAGGAAATTAGATGGAATCATAAAATGAGCATGAATCCTAGCTTAAGAAAAAACTGGGCTAGAATCCCACCCTGATTCTGTGACCTCAGGCAAATCCCCTCATTTTGCTCAGTCTCCTACTTTGTAAAATAAGGAACAGAGACTCTGGCTCATGCACAGAGGGGAGGATTAAATGCCAGCATACAGGGTAAGCATTTATCAGAGTGCCTGGCATAGAATGCACTTCAAATGTCAATTGCTAATATCATCTTGAAACGCTCAGCAAAAGAAAGAATTAAAAAGTTTCTCAAAGTGAAAAATAAAGTGGGTTCTTTTAAACTCAAAAACTTGTGGATTCCAAAGAAACAGATAGCACTGCTCATTCCCGCATGGACATCTCCACTCTCAGCTAGTCTGGGTCATTGTACTTGGAGTGAAGAGTTGGTCAGATAGAAACGCTTGCATATTATGGTTTGCTCTGAGATCTCTATGTCATTTAGCATAGGCCACTGAGCATCTGGCACAGCTGGCAGATGGCAATGCCTTCTGGTCACTACCAACTTGGGACATTTCTTAACTAGTCACCTGGAGGTTAAAAGCCCCTTCTCCCATTACCAAGTCCTTGAAGTGGTTTATATGAACGAGGGGGAAATCTACCTCTGGATCATAAGCACATGCTGTATATTCCAGTGTCTCCACTTATTCAGCAAATGGCCCATCTGGTCTTAGTCTAAATTTGTAGATGATAAATTTGTCAGTAGTCTACAACTCCAAAATTTTGAACCCTGAGTTACACTGTTGTCTTTTGTTTTATTATGAAATCACCATTGCATTTCCTGTGGCTTGTCTGCTGGATGCCCCAGAGGGACAAGTGGCAGATCATAGTGTCCAAAGCAAAACTCACCCTAGCCTACTTATTTTCAAATGAACAGGCTACCATTTAATACTGGGAAGGACCGATGATTACAAAAATAATGAAAAGTAAGTTGAACTCCCGACATTCCAAATTCTTAGAAGATCATTTAACTAATATTTCTTTGTTCAACCCTGCATCACATTTCCTCTGACATTTATATTCATTACCCCCTCTGATTCCAACAACAGTAGCAGATTCCCTCCCTAAGACAATAAACAGCGATGATACTTGAGGACTAGGAGATTTAGATAGTTTTTCATCCTCATCATCACTGGCTTCCACACCCCTTCTTCCTACTTTCCATCAAAGACCACACAGGAAGGGTCAGCCCCGTGGCTCACTCTTGGGAGTGTGCAGTGCTGGTAGCGCCGAGACCGCAGGTTCCGATCCTATATAGGGATGGCTGGTGCACTCACTGGCTGAGTGTAGAGCAGAAAACACCGTGCCAAGAGTTGCGATCCCCTTACCAGAAAAAAAAAAAAAAAAAAAAAAGACCACACAGGAAAAAGAAAAGAAAAATCTACCCATACCGTAATAGATTCACAATCTGATTTATTCAGACACAAGTACCCTGCCTGCTTTTTAGTTGCCCAAAACTTATCATGCTTATTTGGCATGTACTACCTTGACCTATAATTATTATCATATGAATCACTTATTAATGACCTTGTTTGTACCGTCATCCTTAAAATAACCTTGGGAGGTACCATCAGCTCCATTTTACAGAAGAGCAAGTTGAGGCTGAGAGGTAAGTAGCTCATGGGACATCATGGGTTTAGTAAGTGTCACCATGAGACTTCAGAATCCTGGCTGTCAATCACCAAGCTATGCTGATGGGAATTTCCATGAGGTCTGAATTTACCCTGATTTTATTAGTATTAGTATTAGTATTAGTATTTTTTGGTGGCTGGCCAGTAAGGGGGTCCGAACCCTTGACCTTGATGTTAAAACATGGGTTTATCCTGATTTTAAATCCATAGGCTCTATTCAAATCAGATACAACTATGCTCTTCTTAAGAAAGATATTCAAATCCTCATACAACAGGAAACAAGCCTAGGCCAGGACCCAACCCACAATGAGGGAGGCAGTGAACTAATTCTTAAAACCAGCTATTTATTTCTCCTCTTAGTTTCCTAACCACCTCATGAGCCTTCAGGGTTCCTCTCTCATTGTTCAGGAGAGGTCTCCTTTTCTCTCATCTCTATGAGGGCAAATTTTTTTTGGACAGATGCTCAGAAACAGGGGCTCTCCGGGGTCTGTTTTCTGCTGGGGAAACAGGGTGCACCTCCTTGAGTTATGGGGTCTGTGGACCCCTGTGGATGACACTGTCCATACATCATAAATGATTTGGAGGTGAGAGAAGCCATAGACAGCATACACTGCCTAGCAATTTTCAATCAAGCATTTGTAGTCATGTTTCTAGGGTAATGAGATTCATGACCTGCCACAGGGAACAATTTCTTCCACTGACTTATCTGGACTACAGATACAAGCATAAACACTCCAGTGGGGACTCTAAATTCTGACCCAAACTTGAGCTGATCTGACTTTCATCTCATGCCAGAAGCTGCTTTCTGAATTATGGCAGCTTTCCCACTTCTACCTTGAAGTAAACAGGCCTCTGGGATTTTCAACAGCCACTTAAGACTTTTCTATGCATATTTGGATGAAGAAAACAGCAGCTAGTAAAAAGGAGAGAAAGAGAGCAGGAGAGAAGAGAGGGTAGGAGAAGAGAGAGAAAGAGAGAAACAACCAAGCTCTCTTCAGCCTCTCGCTACAAAAAATTAATTATCGAAGCCTCTATTAATTACAGTATTTCATTAGGTTGACCCAGACAATATTACACCAGCATATATTTTCATGTTAATATCACATATAATTTTATTAGCATATCCCATCAGCTTTGATAGAAATCTAAATCTTTAGTGTGTGTTTCTTTTCTTTCTTTCTTTTTTTTTTTTTTTTCCAGGGCAATAAAGGAAATCTTTAAGTGACATTACAAATTTAAATAAATCTTGGGAAGTGTGAAAATCATTTAGAAACCCAAGGTATAGCTATTCACATTTCCATAGTAGTTCATTAGGCTTTGGCTATTCAGTCGTCTAAATCAAAGCTTTTTTTTTTTTTTTTTTTACTTTTTAAACAAAGAACTTCTACACCATCTTCATAATACCCTTCAAGGATTTCAAGATGCAGTTTAGCAAAGCTGCAGCAAAATTATAAAATGCAGAAAATCCTTGTTAATTTCCTCCCTTACTCCTCAACACAGTCAAAGAAATAAGCGAGACCTGGAAAACAAATGTATTCTTTACTATCTTATACACACTCTGCATTTTTCCTGGCTCACAGCAGTGCCCACATGAATTATGAATACCTCTCCCTCTTCTAACAAACAATTTTTTTTTTTTTTTTTTCACTTTTTAAACAAAGAACTTCTACACCATCTTCATAATACCCTTCAAGGATTTCAAGATGCAGTTTAGCAAAGCTGCAGCAAAATTATAAAATGCAGAAAATCCTTGTTAATTTCCTCCCTTACTCCTCAACACAGTCAAAGAAATAAGCGAGACCTGGAAAACAAATGTATTCTTTACTATCTTATACACACTCTGCATTTTTCCTGGCTCACAGCAGTGCCCACATGAATTATGAATACCTCTCCCTCTTCTAACAAACAAATCTGTTTCTATTAGGAATGTGATATTTGGGCTGTCATTTATTAAATGCATGAAGGCAGAGAATTACAGAAAAAAACTGATTATGAATTAGCAGTGTGATTCCTGGAAAGAAATGGTTTCTGTGTTCTTGAAGCCTGACTCCGGGGAACACCCTAATAGACGTTCATCTCTTCTACTATAGACAGGAAGAGTCTGGGAGGACCAGAGAGTGATCACATATGTATTTACGGAGTGTTGATAAGTAAGAAAGCCACAGTCACAGCCCCGCCCTCTATCCAGAGCTTATATTCTGGTGGGATTTTGTAGATTTCATAGAAGCATGCTCTCCCTGAATGAGTAAGGAAAAAGGGCCCATCCTGTAGACCAGCAGTGACATGTAAGCGGGAAACGAGTCCAAGGACACTAGCCTGAATGTGGGGAGGCCAAGGAAGAAATCAATGAGTTGTGGGAAAATTTAAATAATTCACCTGCTAGTCAGGATCACCGAAAGTGTATGGTGGAGAATGACCTCAGATGAGGAAAGCTGACTCCCTCGTTCATTCAAGAAATATCTGAGGGTTTCCTATGTGGCAGGCACAGACCTAGCCCCAAGAGATAGAGTGATTTAAAAAAATCAACAAGTCCTTGCTCCTGTGGAGCTTACAGTGTAGTGGAGGAGAGAAAGGGTAAAAAATCATAAATACCATCCACAAGATAATTTATGAGTGTGTTGTGCCATGAATGAAATAAACAGAATATTGGGAGAGATTAAAGGAAGAGAGAAGTAATGGCCTTAAAAGTAGCCATGTGAATCATTTCAGACGAAAAAACAGAGATCAGAGCAGGTCAATACAGGCACTAATTTCGATATTATTATATTTTATGGAAAAGAGAGACGGAGGAATTTCTAGAAGCAGGGAGCTCCTGACCTCGCCTGTCCACTATTGTTTAGCCATGCCTTGAGACTCTTACAGCTTCAACTTTTCTCTTCTGGTTCTGTGGCCCTTTAAATGTGGATAGGTGGTGGTTCTCACCCTGGATATACATCAGAACATCTGGGTAAACTTCCTGAGGATTCTATGTTAAATCAAGAGCCTCAGGTGCAGACATACTCCAAGATCCCCTCCCCCTCTCCTCTGATCTCTCCATATGTTTCCTCTCAATATCTTTTCCATCACCCTCAGCTATGACCTCTAGGCTACTAACATCCTACAATCTCCTATGGCCAAGAGCCATGATTTTTGTAATCAACCATCCCAACATCTCACCCTGCAGTGCACAGGACAGAGCTCTGTGTCCATTTGAATTGACAGAGAGAATGCTCATATTTAGAAAGCAATGTTTCTTGTTTTCCTTTTCCCTTTTTCGTTGTACGTGTTTATGGGATACAGTTTTTGTTTCAATACATGCATATATCGTAGAATGATCCAATCAGAATAGTTAACTTATGTATCACCTAAACATTTATCATTTCTTTGTGATCCATAAGAGTCTGACATATTTTCTCACCCCTACCTGCATCACGGTTACTGTTCAATAAACCTTTTGTTCAGTGCACATCACCAGGACCTATTTGTGTAGCAATTTAGAGTTGGCAAGCTGTTTTCACAAAGATTCTCATTTTACCAGGACATTAGGCCAGAAATATTCTCCAAATGCTTTCTATCCTCCCAGTATCGCCAAAGAGTAGGTATGAGGACTGAATATCTTTCTACACTCTTAAAAATAATCAACAAACAACCTGCTTCTCTTAGGGGGGTGGCTATATAGAGTGAAGAGAGAGACACTATTAAAGCATCAGCAATCTTAATCTCCCCTAACCTAGAAGAGCAGCAACACAGAGATAATCAAACAAGGAAGGAAAAGAACAAATGAATATTTAGCATCGCCCTCATCTCAGTACTCTAACGAGCACCTTCATCACATTATCTCATCAAATCAGCACCAGCTCTATAACTTCTGGGGCCCAACATAAAATGAAAATACAGATCCCATTATTGAAACATTGTTAAAGATTTCAGGATGGCAACATTAAAGCACTAAACCAAGCAGGGCCCTTCTAAGAACAGAGATCTGTACTGCTGCACTGAATCCTGCCGCCAAAACTCATATCTCCCCCATTTTACATGTGAGGCAAGATTAAGTAATTTGCCCATGGACACAGCTAGGGAAGGGCTTCGCCGAGATTCAGGCCCAGAGTATGCCTGATCTATCCACTGACTGCACAAGTGGTCACACATACACACACACAGAGAACTTAATTGATTTCACTCCAAGTATTATGAAGCCCCCAAAGCACCTAACAAAATGAGAAACCTTAATGACTTCGTGCCCTTTAGAACTGCTAAGTATTTGTTTGCATTTCATTAAATTTGCAAAGTAAAACTTGATTTAAAATTCCAAGGCTCTATTTCAATGATCTACATGTAGGGCTTCAATGAAATGGTTGAAGAAATGAGGTGTGGCAGGCCCCTTTCTTTTTTTCTACTTTGTGAGCCTTGGAATTTTTTAATGAAAAACTTCATGGCACATGAATCATTATGTTGTGTGTGGGGGTGGGAAATACTAAAACCCAATTGCATGATTAAATTCTAAAACCGCTCCAGATTAAATGAAACCACTCTGAATCCCGAGGGATGACATCCCAACTCAACCCTTGTAGTTTTAATTGATAGGCAATCCTTCTCTCTATTAGATAAACCAAAGCATGGCAAATGAACTTTACTTTGGATATCTCCAGCTTTCTCTAGCTATCATTTTAAAACAAGGTAGATTGGTTTTATTCTTCTTATTTTTTCTAAAAACAGTATAGTTCTAGTTCTATAGCACCAGCATATTTCAGGACAAGACCACTGGGTGATGAACTTACTCAAAAAATGCATTCACATGCCACTTACATGCCAGGCACTTGGCTCTTATTGGTTCTAATTTGATAGGTTGGTCTTGTCTGTAAGGCAGTACGATTTGAGCTGAGACCTAAAGAGAAACAAGTCATCCATGCAAGTAGCTTGGGTCGAGTGTTCGAGGAGGTGGCAGGGGGGGACAAGATTCTAAGGCTAGAACAAGCTTGGAGAGTTTGAGACCGAGAGCTGAAGCAAAGTGAGCAAGGAAGGATCACCAGCAGATGTGCAGTTTAGAAATTAGCTGTTGGCTGCTGCTACAGGGAAGATCTAAGAGTAGCAGGAGTGACTCAGGAAGATCAATTTAGGAGACAGAGCTAGAAGACCCATGAGAGATAGTTCCAAGACAAGGTTGGTAGCAATGGAGATGACTACAAATGGATGAGTCTGAGATTATTTTTTTGATGGCAGAAACAATAGGATCTGTTGATTGAGTGGAGAAAGAAGGAATCAACAATGACGTCTAGGCTTTAGTTTCAGTAACTGAGTGGATGGCGACACCATTTACAAAGAGAGGAAAGACTTCAGGACAGGCTTGGGAGGATTCTGAGAAGAACGTAACGTGTTGAAGGAGGCACTATCTAAATCCAACACCCTATTCATTTCTTTTTCTATTTTTTTCCAACCTTGGCTCCATCTTGAAAATCATTTTATTCTCTTTTTCCCTGCCCATATCCCCTCTAGTTTTAACTGTTAAGTGTTTTTGAGGTAGCTATTGTTGGGGAACTTTAAATTTGACATGAAACATGTGCATGCAAGTGGATACACACAAGGAGACACTCTGGCTTTAACCCATGGGTGAATTAGAACCCTAGCACACTGGTTAGCTAGGAGTTTTGCAGAACTCTGTCCAGGGAGACTGGAATCCTCAGCCAGCCTGGGAGTTTGGCGTTGGATTGCTGTATGGGAAGGGGCTGTGTTAGGCACAGCTTGGGATCAGAGGAAAGCAGAACTGTATTTGTGGGATCACTGAGCGGTGAGCAAAAAAAAAAGTATGAAAAAAGGGGGAAAAATATGACCAATTAGTGGAATCCAAGAGAGCATATTGCCAGTGAGAGAGAACATCTAAGAAAGTGGAGGTCTGAAGGAAGGGACTTCTAGGTGACAGGTGGAAGAGGATGGAAGGGACACTCTAAGGAGGTGCTTCTCTGACTTTGTACCAATGCAGATTCTGATCCATGGGCCATAGCCAGGGCGCAGGTCGCTGCATTTCTATCAAGCTCCCAAGGTGATGCTGAGGCAGCTGGTTTACCGGCTGCCCTTGGAGTTGTGAAGCTCTAATGGACCACCAGTGGGGAGTCCCTGAAGACTGTGGGAGTCGCTGAGGCAGTTCCTAAGGATGACAAGCCCAGATAAACACATGCATAGCCAGACTGATGCCGCTCTTCGAATCATCTAACATGTTTTAGCACGTACGAGTGACTGATAGCTGTAGTGCCCATGTTTCTCTAATTAAGTGGAGATTAAAGCTCCACTTATAGTGCAAAACAGTACTCAGAGGATGCTCGCTCTTTTCTGTAAGACATGGATACTCAGGAAGGTTCAGTAAATGCAGAATTAACAGCAAAGATGATGATATCAGCTTTTGAAAACAATAGCTTGATGAGAAATAATACACATACCCAAAAGTTCACCCTTCTGCTTTCGAATCCTTATTCCATGCCCAGCAGCATTCTGAGGATTTTATATATTTTTTTTATTTATTTGGTTGGTTATGAATATTCACAAGATACAAAACTGATTGTCACTCCTTGTGCCCAAGATGTGATGGCCAGATCCATACTAGCAGTATGCCCATTACCACAAATTGCAATTATACCCCGTGTCCCCCACCTAATTATCCCCACCCTCCCTCCTCCTCCTCCTTTCCACCCCTCTACTTTGTATGCCTAGGTAGGTTCTCTCCCTCTGCAAGTCCAATGCACTACTGTGGTCTTTCTTTCCTTCCTCCTTTCTCTCTTAGCTCCCCCTTATGAGTGAGAAGATGCAATATTTATCCCTCTGTGGTTTGCTTATTTCACTCAACGTAAGTTTCTCCAAGCTCATCCATATTGCTGCAAATAGGAGAATTTCATTCCTTTTTATGGCAGAGTAGTATTCCATGGTGTATATATACCACAGTTTTCTAAGGACTTTATATTTTATATATATGAAAACAGTCACCTACTATCTCAAACAGCAGCAAATGCCAGTATCCATAGCCACCAGGAAGGCATTTGATTAGGGGGTCTCAACCAAGGGTGATTTTGTGCCCCAGTGCACAGCAGCCAATGTCCAGAAGCATTTTCTGCTGGTCACAACTGGAGGGGGGTTTTACTGGCATTGGGTGCAACTAACCATCCTACAGGGCACAGGATAGCCTTCCACAAGGAAAAGTTATTTAGCCCCAAATGTCAATAGTGTTAAGGATGAAAAAAATCTGATCTAGAATTTCATTCTAATCTGGACTTATTTCTGATGATTGCCAATTCACCAAGCCGGAATGGAAATATTCAAATACTATTTTTTTTTTTTTTTTGGTATATTTTTGAAAGAAGCGCTGATTCACACCTGCTGTGAGCACCCGGGAAGTCCCTGCTGCTCTAAACAGAGTCTTTCCTGGCTGTTCCTTCCCCACCCCCTCACATAGCACCAGATTAAGGCCTCGGCTCCCACTAGGAATTTGATAAATGTTTGTTGCTATATGTCTAAAAGGTGCTTTAGGCTTCTTAAGCACCATAGTTAGAACATAGCTTGGATCCCCAGTAAAGCCAATTAGATTGACTGTGTCATATAAGTCCTTAGACTATTGTCTTAACCTGAACACTACGATTTCACAAATAAATGTCTTTGGTTACAAAGGAGACCCCAGGAGAATATATAGCTATAATGCAAACTCTTCCTCACTCAGTGGAAAAATAAGTCAAAATAACTGCCCAAGTGTGGGACAGTCTTGTCAAGGCCACAAGCAAATAGTGGCAACAATACTAATTATCTTAAACATTACCTGGTTGGCTTCTCTCTCTCTTTTTTTTTTTTTTTTTCCTTTGCAAAGTGTGATTGGTCTATTTGTAATTCTATGACTCACTTTTCCCTGCTGAGGTTTTAAACAGTTAACATATGTCACAAACCTTGAAAATACTATGGGTAAGGCACAAGAGACACCCATATTCAGGTTAAAAGAAAACACTGATCCTTTCTCAGAGGGAAAATGGATCATTTCAGCCTGTAAACAAGAACTGTGAATAATGGGAAATATGCTAAAGAAAACTCAGTTCACTGATTCATAGCCACGATGCCCTATGCGTCTCTTTGTTCTCCCAAAAGGGAATGTATTTATCAGAATACAAAGTGTATAGCCACTGTTCCAATGGGGCAATAAACTCAACAGGTACTGGGAACTACAGGGGGACCAACTATACATTCTGCCAAGCACTCACAAGGAAGGAACAATTCACAATTTGTTCCAATAAATATATGAATTCAAATGTCAAGCATCAAAAACATCTATCTGAGCTGTTAGAAATCATGTGACCGCTGTTCAGAGGACTGTGTATAATGGAATATCCATCAAGGCCAAACAAAGTCTCCTACACACCTCCTCCCCATGAGAAAAGTTGACAGCATCATGCTTCTCAGTGTAACACTGATGTGTGCAGAAGCCCCATCATGAACCTTGACATGTTTCCCCTCCCATGGCGACAGACACATTACAAGGAATTACATGGGATGCTATCAGAAAATTGAAAATCCAGTGAGTGTTTCACTTCATTACTGTAATTCTTCAATGCTTGTGCAAATTAGGAGCTACTTACAGCTCCGAAGCCTGACAGAAGACTGAATGAGGATTTCATTATGCTTTTAATAGGTTTATTGGGAGATTTCCTATTAAAAGGTACTTGAAGAGAAGGATGTGTTGGATCTCTGTATTCATGGAGATCTTCAAGAGGTAACCAAAATGGTGCCTCAAATGAGTAGTATGCCCATCTCTGGGTAGGGACAGGATGCCTAATACATTAAATTTAACAGAAGATTGCAAACAGAACCAACAATTGCCTAACTATGACCCCAGCATGTCCACTGCATGGCATTCTAATGGCCACAGTCTATAGAGTCTCATTCGTTGATCTATACCAAAGGAATACATGCCTCAGAACTGGAACAAACCAAAAGTGGTGTGTACATGGGCAGTCTTCTACCGTATTAAGAGTTTGGGAGCATATTTTGAGCTTCCCCACATCGCCACCACCATTACAAGCATCACATCATGGAATCCTTAAAATTATTTAATAACTGTCAACAATGTATAGGATGCATGCATGATTTGGGACAATCATCACTCCCAAAGAAATAACGGAGTAACTTGGATACTTATGGTAAATGTCCTCTGGCTAAAAATAAAGAGGCCACTTCTCAACAGCAAAAGGAAGAAAAGTGAGTCTATATAGATGTTTTCTTCCACAAACAAGGACAGCCTTCATTCTGTTAGCATTGGGATCACTTTTTGCAAGGAAATCATAATAATGTATAGTGATTTGATGAAATAATACTTCAGACCATCAATCTAACTTATGAACATAAGGGTATGTTAAGATAAAGCACTTCTCATCTGGTACACAAACCCATCTATAATGGCTAAGAATATGATTTCATTAAAACATCTCGTGTACAGAAAACTCGACTCTCAACTCTGTTTCCACGGAAACCAGCAATTCAACTTTTCAGTGTACTCGATGACAGCACCTTTCTCTCACGTGTTATACGTGAAGAGCATTTGTAAATAAAAAAATTTAAGATGGAAAGAAATCTTTGAACACAGTGTGGCCTAGACACAGAAGTAAGTGTGGCTTATTGATTCCAGCTTCGACTCTGTCATCCCACATATTTATTTAATTAATTCACTCACTTAAATTTTTATTAAATACTTACCATGAGTCAAGCTGTAAAAATAGTGTTACCATGCTCAGGAACTGGCATTAAAAAAATTATAATAAAAAGTAAAATGTGCTTCAAGAGTGACAGAAGAAGCATTTCTTCCAGTCAGAGAACATCTGGGAAGTTTTGAAAAAGCACTGACAAAATGAGCTGGGTCTTGAATGACAGATGTAATCTACAAAGAAAGAAAGAGATGGACATGGATTGATATCAGCCATTGAGAGCAAACAGGAGGAAAAGGAAAAGATAGGACAATTTGGGAAAAAGGCAGTGATTTGGTTGAGATAAAGCTGGGGATTAGTGAAAAGGTATGAATTTATCATTCATTCACTCACTCTTTCATTCACTTACTCATTCGTTCACTCATTCATTCATTTACCCACTCATTCAACAAATGAGCGTCAACTCTGTTCCTGGCATCCACCTGAGTGCTGAGATACGTTGGTAAACCAGTCAAAATCTTTGTCCCCCTGACACTTATTTCCCAGGGGATCTTGGAATGTTTGTTTAATGAGCTGAATTTTTTTTTTTTGTAGCAACAAAGATCCATCAAGGGAGTCACACAGAAAAACTGTTCTTTTTAGAGAAATTATTCAGGAGTAGAGAAATAAGAGAGATTTGCCATAAGCCAGAAGGCAAATTTGAAAGGCTTTGTACTCCGGGTGATCAGATTATGTATTTTTTTTAAGTTTTTTTCTACCTTTTTGCCAAATGAATCATCATATGATCATTGTATAATAGAGAAAAATAAACTTAATTTTTAAAAGAGGTTATTGTAATACTACAGTAAGAGAAGTAAAGAGGGCTCAAAAGAATATAGAATTTGGAAGGAATTAGAAGTAAAGGGAGGTATTTGGGAGTGAAATAAACAGAGCTTAATAGCTAACCGGACAAAAAGGGAAAGACTGGAAGTCACCAAAAATGATGCAGGAAGTAAAAAGTAAACTGAGTGCAGCACCTGAACAAAACCAGGGAACACAGAGGATGAACAAAGATAGCAGATAAACGGAGATGAATTTGGTTTTGAATGTGAGACACTAACAGATAACCCTGAGGGAACTTTCAAGTGAAAAGTAGAAATCAAAAACAAACTACAAGAGCAGTCAGGGTTATGCCTAGAGATTTAAAAGCAAGAAGCACAGCCTCTCAGTTCTTCAGGTTTTCTCCCATAGAACAGTAACAATCTCATAAGGCATTAGGGAGGATTAGAGGGGTTTATATATGGAGAGCACTGAGAGCAGAGGGTGACATTTAGCAGGCACTGCAAAAGTGGTGGCTGTGGTGATTGGCCAAGATGCCAGATCAAAATGCAAAAAGGTATGGAGAAATCAGGTGCAGGGTACACCCCAGAGAACTGTCTGCATTTAGCCCACACCTGGGAGAAGAGAAGTCAGGATGGAAACAGAGAATTAAGAAGAGGTACCAAGTGGCACAGAGCCCCCGTCTCACAAAAGACAAGAAAAGGCAGAGATTCAGGTCACCATGTGGATAGTGCCATCTGACACTGTGGAGAGATGGAATAGAATAAGAGCTGAGAAGAGGCACTGACCATGAAGAGTCCCTGGTCCCCTTTAAGATGGTTGTTTCCATACAGTAATAAGTGCAGCACTCAGACTAATGGGTACAAAACTGTGCTACCCCCAGGTGAATCATTGTGCAGTACGTCCATGTATTGAAACAACACACTGTGCCCCACAAATATGTACAAGTAGATGTTCAAATTTAAAAAGGGGTGGAAAGGAGAAAATGGGTGACCAGAGATAAGAAATCAAGCCACAACTGATCTTTTATCAGAAGTGAGAAGGAAACATAGCTTGAAGTGGTGAAAGACACCAAAGATGTTTTTTTGATGGGATGAGGTGCTCCTGGGACAAAAAGGAAGATCTGCCAGAAGGAAAGAGATTGACCACATCTTTGAGAAAGGGGATCACTAAAAGAGAAAAGTTGCATACCAAAGGGGGCAATCTTTTTTTTTTTTTTTTTTTTTTTTTTTTGCTTAATTATTGTTTCCTCTGCCAAAGGAAGAACTGCCCAATCAAATGGATGGAGGATACTTGGGAATACGAAGGAGTGATCCTACCCCAGGCTGCCCTGAAGGAGAGAGAAGAAGCATTTCCAATGAAAGAGGTTTAGAAGTTTTCAGATTATCAGACAGCAGTAGTTTAATAAAACTGGGTAAGACCTGATGCTCTTCTGCAACAAAATGCTGAGTGATATGGCGGCTTGCCTGCCAACATGCGGGGAATTCAAAGAGGAAATGCAGGGAGGGGAAGACTATTTTGGAAGACAAATTAACACAATGTGCTGTATGCATTTTTCCTACCCAAAGCTTGAGAGAAGCGGTTGCTTCCTCTATCCACATCAACACCATCCTTGAAGAGCTTTAGAGACACGGCTGCTAGGAGAGGAGAATGAGCTAATCCTATCCCACGTTCCCTCTGTCCTTCCTCCTTTGCACTCTTCCACCTGCGAAGAGAGAATCACTGATGTGATCTCTCATAGGATAATAATGCAGATGTTGGGGGCTGGGGGGAGAAGGAGAAATAAAAATGTATAGGAAGAAATAAAGAAAAAGAGAATGAGATAGAATGAAGACAAGAGCAAGAGATGGGTAGAGAAAAGGTGAACTGGCCAAGTCAATCGACACCATGAAAAACTAGAGAAGAAAGTAGTTACACAGGCGATGACAAGTTTGAAGATAACTTTCGAGTTGCTTCACTGGGTTTCTTTTTTTTTCTAATTTATTTATTTTTTATTATTTTTATTTCTACATATTTATGGGGTACAGAGTTGGCTATTTGTGTACAGTATGTGACGATCAAATCAATATTATCAGCATGTTCATCATTGCAAATCACAATTACTTTATATGTCCCCTACCCAGTTACTCCTTAACCCCTTTGTTTCCCCTGGGTCCCTTTGTCTGGAGGCACTGCCTGCATTCTGCAGTGTGCACTTGGGTGCTGGTACAGCTGGCACACAGGCTGCCTGGAGCCTGGGACAGACAAAGTGACTGAAACCCCAGCATCTGACCTCATTCAGCATCCCTGTCCACCAGGCAAGCAGGCTGGCTGGCTGAGCAGAAAATCCACTGGAGTTCAACAGTTCTGCACATTTGTGGTCCACCTTCATTGGGTTTCATTGTTTGAAACTCCACAGAGAGCCTAAGATAACTAGGCTCTTGGGATTTCATAGGGTAATATCTTAATAGGTAATATCATAGGGTAATATCTTAATAGGGTAATATAATATGTATTTAAGATATTAATAGGGTAATATCTTAAATACAGAAGCACGGCCCTATTCTGGCTGAACTGTATTGAACTGGCATGTTGTAAGGGGTCCTAATCATGAAGCAGCCTTAGACCCCCACACATTGTCAAAAGCCCCTCAACAGCATCCCTGATGAGAAAATGAAGGAATGATATGGGAAAGACCACACATTCAGAAAGCAGCAGAGTTAGAATCTCACCTGGGCCTAAATGATACTAAATTCTGTATTTTTAATCATTTTACTTTATTACTCCTTATCCCATCACCCCCCAAAATAAGAAGAGTTGCCTCATGCTTAGTTTCCCTGAGAACTGTTAAATCCAGAGTGCAGCAGTGGGGAGGGGGTTAATGTACCCTTGGACTCCATCCCCAGCTGTGCATGTAAATGGGTTACTACATGTAAAGCACTGAGAGCCCAGAACATGGTAAGCTCTACAGAATTGCTAGCAATAACAACAATAGCAATAATAATGATATTAAAAAGCAAAAACTATACATAATGAGAATACATAATAACTGTGGCAAACAGACTCCCCACAATCCCTGTCTCTGGATGTTCACACCTTTGTGTAATCCCCTCCCATTGAGTGTGGGTAAGTCCTGGACTTGCTTTTAACCAATAAGAAACAGCAGAGGTGATAAGATGCTACTCCTATAATTTTGTTTCCTGATAGAAGATTCTGAATGTCTCGGACCAGAAGCAAAACAAAGTCTTGCTAGCAGACTTACCCTAGTTCTTCCCTCTCTCCTTCCTGGCTTTGAAGAAACAAAAATGCCATGCATCCTGTAGCCACCAGGAACTACATGCTGCTGCCACATGAGCAGGGATTGGCTCCTTCACCAGTCAGACTTCCTGATGAGAACACAACCCTAGCTGAAACCTTGATTTCAGCCTGTGAGGCCCTAAGCAGGGGACCCAACTAAGCCATGTACAGACTTATCACCCACAGAAAGGAGAAAGAGGGGGAATAAACAGATATTAAAATGGCATGGTAACAAGACTGGTTATATAACTGGCAGGACCCAAGGCAGACTAAAAACGTGGGGCCCCATGTTCAAAAATGATTTAGAATGTCAAAATGGCAATGGCAGAACATTAAATCAAGTGTGTGCACAGTCCTTCTGGGCAGGGGGCCCTGAATACACAGGTCAGATATCCATGAAGTGGAACATCAATAGTATGTTGTTAATTTAATATTAGTATTAATTACAGAACTAGAATTCTAATGCCGGTCTGTTTGACTTCACAGATCTTGAAAATATAGCTTACGGTTAAATGAATGACCTGTGAGACCACTAGCCAGACTGACCGGAATTGAAGCCTCATTCTAGTACTGAGAAGCTGGGTGACATTGGAAAAAGTGCTTAACATTAACTGGACCTCAGTTTACTGGTATATAAAATGGAGATAAAAGTTTGTGCCTCAAAATGCTGAGAGGGATAAATAACATGGTAAGCACTCAGAACAGTGTGTGGAACTCAGTGGGAACTCAATAAATGGCAGATATCTTTGTCAACTTAACATCACTCTATATTCCCTGATTATTTACCACTGACAAAATTTGTATGCATCTTTTGAAGCTTCAACAGATTTAGAAAATAATCACCCATTGATGTGATTCATAAAAGTACCTGGATAGAGGAAATATGATAGATTAGATTCTTTAAAATGTCTCGGATCAGAAGCAAAACAGAAAAGCAAGTTGGGAGTTTCCAACGGTAGAGGGGTACTAATTAACAACTCAATTAAAAAAGGCAAATTAAACTTTATGGTTCGTTATCCTCCACTGCTTGGTAAATTGTTTTGCTAGGCGAATGATTAAAAATGATCATTTCAGAAAACTGAAATAGCTTCCAAGGAACATAACTATTTTTCAATATTATACAAAAGGTTTCACTGCAAAATAAACTCACTTGATTAAAAGGAACAGTACTTCTCTGTGTAGGAGAAGCTAGCAGTACAAATGTCAGTTTGTGATGCATTAGGTATTTTTGGAGGCTGTATAAGAATTTTGAAGAGAAATGCTTCCTTATGAATAAAACACATCATCATTTCCTTTTGCACTTTGTTTGTGTGGGCCTTATAAAGGTTTTTCTGGAATACTACTTGCAAATGTATAATTTACATCAAATTAGTTTAAACCTGAGCTCTGAAGACATGCACAGAACTCAGGCATTCTAAATAGTGGGTAGTTTCTAGGGAATCTAAAACATGGTCAGAAAAATAGACATCTTAGTGAACTGAAGCATGTGTCCTCATTACCGCAATTCTCCATCAGTGGTTCTCAACCATTTTCCTACTCCAGAACACCTGAGACATGTGACACACTCCTACCAGTAATAGCGCTCACCTGGGATTACCGAGTGTATTGGTGGGGTGGGGGGGGAGATGGCAGCCAAGACAAAGCCAAGTGTGAACATCACGGGTACCAGGTTGGTGGTGGCACTACCAGAGGAGGGGCAGGGTACACACCTCTGATTGCTGAGAAGGCAAGTACAAATAACCTCCTTATCTCTAGATCTGACTTTCATACTCCTTCCTCTACTGGGCTTATGTTAGCAGCCATCTGGTCAACCCCTAAAGTAGCTATCGAAAAGGTCAAAAAAGCATCATTGCCAAGAGTCCCCTGCTACCTTAAGCTACACTTCTGAGTTATTTGTTGTTTAAATCTACCCCTTTTCAGCACATGATTAACCACCACTAAATTAGCTTATGGTCTTCAATTTCGTTTGACTAATACTTTTATACTCTGAACACATAGATTAATGCTTTTATCCAAATATCCAGCAAATATTCATCTTCACACTTGACCCTGTTGATTCTGTTATTCCTCCCATTTGCTTCAAAATGATGATGGTACTGGGGAGAAGAGGCAAATTTATACACACTACTTACCCCCTTCCCCATTAAAACAAGCAAAATGCAAACAACAGCAACAAAACCTGCCCTAAAACCCTGTGGCCCTTTTCATCTCATTGCCCTATTGGAATGAAGCCTAGAGACCCAATCTAGAGCTGACACTTAACAACAGAGGACCAGGTATTTTAACTCCGAATGCCCTTTTTGCAGATGAAAACCTCTTCTGCTAGTCAGTGCATTGGAATGTTGTCCAGATTTAGTCATTTAGGATCCATTTCCAAATTCTCAGCTAATTAGAGCTTATATGTGACTTCTGAAAATCTACCATGGCCTGCCTTGGTAGGCTGTGGGGGAATGGACTCCTCTCCACACTTAAAAATACTCTGGGTTCAAGCACAAGGATGACTGGGCCACACAGAGTGGGGGAAGTTCACAGTTAGTCTCCTCCATTCCACCCCTGCCGCTCTGGACCAGACCTTCTGAGTAAGTCAGAACCAATGTCATGCCTTTGGTCCCTGTCCCCTCTGCAGCATGCTTGGGTATCCCTGAGCTCATGGAACCAGGCAGCACTCATTACATCTCTCTGGTTGGTAGTGAGCTATTACAGGACCCTTAACAAGCCATTCATTTATGCAAGATGATCTGCTGAGCAAAGCTCTGCCAGATACTATGATTAGGCTCTTGGGGTGCAAGGCTAAGCTAAAACCAGATGGGCTCTATCTGCTTGGTGCTTGCAGACCTGAATGAAATAATCATAAAAATACATGTAAAACTGCTACTGTGATACATGCTGCAAACCAGGGGTATTTGATACTGTAAAAAATTATAAATTATGAAAGAGGAATACCCCTAATTTGAGCTGGGTTCTAAAAGATTAAGTTAGAACTTGCAAACATGTGTGTGTCCGTGTGTGTGCGAGTCACTGTGTGTGTGTGTGACTCATGGAGTGGGGCACATGAGGCATGAAACACAACATGGATGAAGATCCTGCGACAGAATAAACCAGGGTGGTTTGAGCAACTGTAAGAAATCTATCTGGACTGCAGAGTGTGTCCAAGGTAAGGATGCAGAGATATGATCTTGCAGACCATATAAAGACCTTGGCCTTTATTCTAAGAGCAATAGGAAGCCACCAAAGGGATTTAAGTAGGGAATAAATAATATTTGTATTTTAAAGAGACCTCCCCAATTTCAATGATAGAACTAATGGTGCAGGGTGAGAGTAGATGTAGAGACATCTGAAGAGTCAAGGCAAGATTGATTGATACCAGCATAGATCAGGATGGTGGCCATGAAAAGGGTGTCATCCTAGAAGGAAGGGAATATGAGCAGTAGAAGAATTTCATTTGTCCATTCAGCCAGACACTCATGTCCAGTGCCTGCCACATGTGCCTGCCATGGAAATATTAAGGTATATAAAAATGAATAAGGAAGGCTCTTCTTCTGATGTTCACATTCTAGAAAGAGAGATCAACATGGAATGACAAAAATAGCCAAACCTGAAAGTGTATAAAAGATGACACAATCAAGTCTGCAGGGCAGGTGGGCATTCAGGTGAGTCTTCTTGGTACAGGAGATGTTTGATATAACCATTGATGTGATGGCTATCTCGCCAAGGAACAAGGCCCCAAGAGAAATGAGCCCTGGCATCATAGAAGTTTTCTCTTCCAACCCAATACCACCAGAGAAGACATTTTTAAATAACATGGAGGCTAATCACTTGCGTCCTAGGAGGCACTGTTGGAAAAAACAAAAACAAAAACAAATCCCACAGCAAAATGCACAGCAGTTACCTCTTGGGAAACAACAGTCTCCTATTGTCTTTATATTTCATATATCATGAATTGGCATGCTTTTTTCATAATCATATATATGTTGTTTCTTTGAACCAATTGTAATTTATTTTTATATGATTGAAGGAAGAAATTTACCTTTTTTTCTCCCCAGTAGACAGTCACTTGTTCTTCCTCTGTTAATGAACAGTCCATCCTAGTTCCACTTATTTGAAATAGCACATTTATACTGCATTTACAGGTCCATGGGTCTGTTTTCTCCAATGACCAATGAGCACCATGTCAGTCAGAAGATAGTAGTTTATGCTATAGCAACAAATAACCCCCAAACCTCAGCAGATTAATACAACAAATACTAATTTCCTGCTCTGATAAAACTAGCTCAGGAATTCAAGCTGCTTCACTTCATTCCTGTAGTAACTTGATCTCAACTCCTGCTTCTATGGGAAATAAAAGAATAGAGAAGCCATACATTTCATGGAACAAAATTAGTCATTTAGTCCTACCTAACTACAATGATGCTAGAAAGATAAAGGAGCAAATGGAATATTTATTGAGCATTAGTGTTTCTGTCAAAAGTATCTCCCACAATTGTTAAATCTTGAAGTCACAAAACCACCCATGGGGAAAAATTTTCCAAGGCAATAAGACATTTTCTTCCTCCTCAATTGGTTGTTAAAAACTGGCATAAAATACATCTGGCTCTTTTGTGAACTAAAGCGTGTTCAGCTTATGTTTGGCAATATAAAATAATCGTACCAAACAATATATGCTCCTAAAAACTAATTAAAGAGTAAGCTCAAATCATCATGAAGCCAGATCAGTTTTAAGTAAAGCTTCTTAAGTGTCATTATCCTCTGAACGTGCATGGAAATTGTTTTGTGATTTTTCTCCCCCATCATGTCTTTAACCGCTTAAACAGCCGCATATAGAGAGCCAAAGAGTGGCAGGAGAATGCGTCCACCATGCTAGCACATGTGAGCCTCTCCAAACGCATGAAGGATGGTTACATAACCGTGATGAAGGTGAACTTTTCTCACTTTCATGGAAGGCCAGTGGGGAGGAAATGGGCTTTTATAACTTCTGCATGATTAAATTAGATTAGTAAGTAAAACACCTGTATGACTGTAGTAGTCCATTTCTGTTGCTTCTAACAGAATACCTGAAACTGGATAATTTATAAAGGAATGAAATTTATTTATTACAGTTTTGGAGGCTGGGAAGTCCAAGGCCCAGGGAGTATACCTGGTGAGGGCCTACTTCTGAGTGAAACTCTCTACAGGGTCCTGTGGCAACCAGGATGTCACATGGTAAGCATTGGCTGAGCAAGAGGGAAATAACTTTCTCAATTGTCCTACTTATAAAGCCATCAGAATCACGCCCATTACTGCATGAATAGATCCAGCTATTCATGAGGGCACAGTCCTCACGATCTAATCACCTCTTTAAGGCCCCACTAATCAAATACCATAATCAGATTCCCCACCCTCTTAGCATTGTTACAATGAGGGTTAAGCTTCAGTGAGTTTTGGGGGGACATTCAATCCACAGCGATGACCAAAGAATAGCTACATATTGATATGGTGAACCTCGAAAAGAGCAATTCTGTGCCCTCTGTCTACGCAGTTTCATCTGCTTTGGGTCATCTAGGGAGTGGAATAGATTGTACATTCTGTCCTCTGCTCCACATGCTCTGGATCAGAATCTCAGAGGGTGGGTTTCAGAAACTGCATTTAAACAATGATTCTAGAGCATTCCTTTAGCAAATTTTCTGGAAAGGACTAGATAATAAATATTTTAGGCTTTCCCTGCCATAGAGTCTTTACCTCAACCACTCAAGTCTGTTATTCTAGTGCAAAAGTAGGTATAGACAATATGTAGATAAAGCCATATGGTAGTGAACTAATAAATTTTATTTACAAAAACAGGTGGCAGGCCAAATTGGGTCCACATGCCATAGTTTACTGACCCTTGCTTTAGAGCACTCTTTTTAAGGTGGTATTTTTTTTCTTCAAATTGAGATAGAATGTACATATAGTGCAATGCACAGGTTTTAGGCTCATAAAGATATTTAAAGAGTTTTGACAAATGTATACACCTGTGTAACTATCCCAATCTCACATAGAGCATTCCCATTACCCCAGAAAGCCCTTCCCAGTTAGGTTTCCAATCTCTAAAGGCAATGACTGTTATGAATTCTCTTACTATTCATTCATTCTGTCTATTCTTGAACATAATGTAAATGAAAACATACATTATGTGTGCTTCTGTCTGACCTTTTATGCCCTATGTAACATACTTGAGATTCACCCATGTCAACACATTCATCCCCAAGTCAGTCTTTTTATATTGCTGAGTAGCATCACATTGTGTGAATATACCACAATTTATTGTTTGTTTATTCTTCTACTGATGCACTTCTGAGTTGTTCATTGTTTCCAGTATGAACTACTATGAATAAAGCTGCAATAAACCTTATTATTGTATACTTTTGAGTGTGTGTGGTTGTATTTTTTGTTTTTGTTTTTGTTTGTTTTACCCTTAGGTAATTACCAAAGACTCAAATTTCTGGGTATTAGTTATGTATATGTTTCACTGTAAATAAAGTACCAAACAGATTTCTAAAGTGCTTGTACAATTTTGTACTCCCATCAGCAACATTTGAAAGTTTCTTTTGCTCAGCATCCTCACCAATATTTGGTGTTATTATTCTTTTTAATTTTGGTTATTCTAACAAGTGTGAAGTGGTATCTTATTGTGATTTTAATTTGCATTTCCTTGACAACTAGAATCTTCAGCACTTTTTTTATAAGCTCAGTGGCCATTCTTATATCTCTGATATGAAAAGTATGTTCAAGTTGTTCTCCTATTTTTATTGGGTTGTCTATATATTTTAGGATGTAAGTCCTTTGTCAGATATTAATATTGTGAATATATTCTCCTAGTCCAGAGTTTGCCTTTTTATTTTCTTAATGATACCTTTGCCAAAAGTTTTTTTTATTATTATTTATATACATACATACATACATACATACATACATACATACATACATACATATATATATATATATA
>NW_007726118.1:347776-387893 GCF_000696425.1 Galeopterus variegatus | reverse complement strand
TATATATATATATATATATATTTTTTTTTTTTTTTTTTTCCCTAAAGATGACCGGTAAGGGGATCTTAACCCTTGACTTGGTGTTGTCGGCACCACACTCTCCCAGGTGAACTAACTGGCCATCCCTATATAGGGATCTGAACCAGTGACCTTGGTGTTATCAGCACCACACTCTCCCAAGTGAGCCATGGACCAGCCCAGTTTTGTTTTGTTTTTTTATTTTTAATAAACTCCAATTTATCTTTTTTTTTCTTTTTTCATTAATGGTTTTTGTGTACTCTCAAAGAAATACTTGCTAATACCAAAGTTGCAAAAATACTCTCTTATGGTTTCTTTCAGAAGCTTTATGGTTTTAGCCTAAACATTTATATCTTATGAACCACTTAAAATTAATCTTTCAAAGGTATGGGTCAAGGTTCATTTTTTTCATAATAATATAAATTTTCTTCTTAGCCCTACTTTAGCTGCAACCCATTAATTATAACATGCTATATTTAAAGGATCAATCATTTAAATGTATCTTAAAATTTTTCTTATAAGTTCTCCTTCTTTAAACCATTGGTTATTTACAAGTTTGCAGTTTTATTTCCATAAATATTTATATAATAAATTTATAAATGTATTTTACAAATATATTATAATCTACATATTTTTTTTTTCCTTTTTGTCTTTTTTCGTGACCGGCAATGGATCGCAACCCTCAGTGTTGTGCCCGTACCGGACCGGGACCGGCAACGGGATCGCAACCCTCGGTGTTGCGCCCGCACCTCGCTCAGCCAGTGAGTGGCCGGTCTGTATGTGGGATCCGAACCCTCGGCAGGAGCACCGCCGAACTCCCAAGTGGCACACTGTAGCAGTGCGCCACTGGGCCGGCCCATAATCTACATATTTAATTTAATTTAATTTAATTATTCTCAGAGAACATACTAAGAGTTAAAATTTTTGAAATATGAAGCTTATTTTATAACATAGTATCTCTTCTGTCCTGGTGAATATTCTGTGTGTACTTGAAAAAGAACGGGCTTTTGGAATTGTAGGGTATATTTATAATACCTATGATTTCAAGTTGATTGATAGCATTGTCTGATTCTTCCACACCCTTACTGACTTGGTTATGTATTTGTTCTGTCAGAGACATTATTGATTACAAATTTTGCAGATTTGTTTATTACTTGCTTTGGTTTTGTGAACTTCTGCCTCATGTATTTTGAAGCAATTTATTAGTGACATACCTATTTAGGGTTGTTATATCTTCTTCATGAATTGACCATTTTACCATTATAAAATATCTTTATCCCTCTCTGGTTATACTCCTTGTCCTAAAGCCTACTTTGATAGTAATCTAGACACACCCACTTTCCTATACTTACCGTTTGCCTGGGATATAGTTTTCCTTCCTTTTGCTTTCTATCTATCTGTGTCTCTGAATTTAAAATGAGTCTCTAGTAGTCAGCAAATAACCAGTTCTTGCCTTTGTAATCTAGTTAGATGATCACTGCCCTTTAAGTGGACTGTTTATTTAATTTACACTTGATGTAATTTTTGTATGGTTGTGTTTTAGGAAAACATTTTTCTATTTGAATTCGAGTTTTCCCACTCATTTTTTCTACTTTATTCTTCATTACTTGACTTTTTTGATTAAGGAACTATCTTGTAGCATAATATTTAAGTTCCTTTAATTTTTAAGCTGTACTCTATTCATTTTTTAGTCATCGTTCTATATACAACACTATGCATTCACAACTTATCACAGTTTTCTTAGAGTTCATATTGCATGGCTTCAGTTAAAATATAACAACCATAATACAATAAAATTTTATTTCCCACTTCGTGCCATTTGCACTATTGTTTTTGTAAATTTTACATCTGTGTACTTAACAAACCCTGTAATAAAATTTTATTATTTTTGCTTTAAACTGTTTGTTACCTTTCAAATAAATTAAGTAAAAGGATACACAGTCATATCTACCTAGGAATTTATTATTTCAATTACTTTTACTTCTTTAGATTAGCGCTTCCTTCTGTCATTTCCTTTCACCTTGGATTATGTCCCTTGCATTTCCTGTGGTGGAGTTATGCTGCTGACGAACTTCCTCCTCTGCCCTTTATATGAAAATGTGTTTATTTCACCCCATGTTTGAAGGGTACTTCTACTGGACACAGAATTCTTGGTTGACAGTTTTTTGTTTTGTTTTGTTTCTTTCTGAGCTTTAAAGATGTAATTCCCTTATCTACTGGCCTCCTTAGTTTCTATGAGAAATCAGCTTTAACTTGCACCATTGATCTCCTGCATTAATGGGTCCTTTTTTATTGGCTGCTTTCAAAATTATCTCACTATTTTTGTTTTTCATCAGTATGACTATGATGTTTGTGTATAGTGTTTTTGTATCTAACCTCTTTGAGATCTACCAAGCTTCTTAAATCTCTAAATTGATGTTTTTTACTAAATTTGGGGAGTTTTGATTATTGCCTCTTCAGGTGGTTTTCTGTTCTATTCTTTCTCTTTCTCCTTCTCTGTGACTTCAATTACAGCTATGTCAGATCAGTTGATATTCTCCCACAGATCTCTGAGACTCTGTTCATTTACTTTTCCATCTTTGTTTTACTCTCTGTACTCTTTAGATTTAATTTTCTTTGGGGGGGGGGAGTCATTCTTCAAATTCACTAACTCTTTCTTCTATACTGTCCAATCTACAATTAAGTCAATCAAATACCTTTTTTTACTTCAAATATTCTACCTTTCCTTTCTAGACTTTCCATTTGGTCCGTTTTTATGGTTTCCCATTCTCTGCTGAGACCTTTCATCTGTTTATTTGATAAGACAAACTTATTTTTCAGGTCTTGAACATATCGACAATGGATTTTTAAAAGTCTTTTATGAACATTCTATTATCCATGACACATTAGGATGTGTTTCTGTTGATGCTATTTTATATCTTGCTTATGGGTTACATTTTCCTGTTAATTCATATATTTAGTAATTTTTGTTGTATGTTAGACTATATGGACAAAGCATTGCAGGAGTCTTGATTATGTGAACTTCTTTTAAAGGGTGCTGAGTTTTATTCATGCTGATGGTGAAATAATTAGTATCACTTGATCCTGCTGGGCTTGGTTTTACTCTTTGTGAGATGGGCATATTTTCATCTTAAACTTGGTCATATGACATGGCCTTATTCAAGTGGAATGAAAACGTACTTCTTAGCATGGCCATTCTGGGGCCACAACTGATTTCACAAGGTGTTCAGTAACATCCCCCCTCATTGGATCCAATGAGTCCCAGCACTGTACAAATTCTGGTGCTGTCATGTATCTCTCAGCCCTGCATCAAGCAGCCTCTGCTATTGAGTGAAGTCTCTCACCCTGTGCATGCACTGTTCAGCTCTCAGCCAAGGACCTGCTGTAAACTCCCATGCAGACTTATGAATATTCCCTCTGTAGATTTTCCTCTTTTCCAATGCCATGCCCAGAAATATTCCACTTCAGAAGCCAGGAACTCCAAACTCCAAAATCAGCTCAGTAAGATGGCCAGTCTGCTTGGTACTCCTACCTGCACTGCAGCAGGGAAGGGCTCCTGGACAGAAAGCCAAGGATTTCATGAGGCTCGGCTCACGTTTTTCCCTTCTCTCAAGGATCACAGAACTGCACTGCTTTTTGATCGGTGCCTGAAAAGAATAGCCTCATATATTTCATTCAGTTTTATAATTGTTTTTAGTAAGAGGACTAGTCAGTTATAGCATAACAGCTCAACATAGAAGTCTCCTTAGAGTAATATGGTACAATAGAAACATGACACAAGTACAACTTAAATTTTCTAGTGGCCACATTTTTTTAAAAAGTAAAAATAACCAAGTGAAATTTATTTAATAATATATTGTATGAACTCAATATATCCAAAAATTATCATTTCATTGCATAATTGATATAAAATATATTGAGATACTTTACATCATATTTTTCATACTAAGTCTTCAAAAACGTGTGTGTATTTTATACTTAGAGCTCACCTGAATTTCACCTAGCCACCTTTCAAGTGTTCAGAAGCCACATGTGGCAAGTGGCTACAGTATCAGACAGCACAGCTCTAGAGTATCTTAAGCACATTAAAATTTGAGAAACACTAGAGCATATGGGGTTTTCAAATACATTTTTATCACCCCCAAGAATATTAATCAATGCATGCTTCCCTTATGCAATTCTCTGAAGTGGAAAAATACTCAGGTCAAAACTTCCTTTTTTCACCAAAAATATAGAAAAAAAATTTTTTTGTAAGTTTTACAAATGCAAACCAAAGTAGATCTTATAAAGGTAGCAAGTTAATGTCATTCAACTGAGAATTTGTTATTAACATCTCATCTCTCCTTGAGTGTTCAGCATTTATTTAATAGTCTGACCTTTCTTAGGTCTTGATATCCAAATCTATGATGTGAACAAAGCCATAAACTGTCCTCGCTAGGAAGAAGGGTGGTTTAAAATTGACTGGTGAACAAATTATTTGAAAAGGTCCCACATGAATCTTCTTTAGAGGCTTACCACCACCTAACCCACAATTCATTTCTGCAAGGTCAACTTAATTTTCACTTTTGGAATTCAAAGCTCTGTGTTTCTAAGGCCCACAGACACATCACTTTACTTCTTTTCAATCCCTGCCTCGCCCCCCTCAGGACCTGGAGTATAATGCTCATAGATTTCTTGAATTAAAAGGCCCAGATCAACAGAGAGCAATTTTTTTAATAAATGACAAATGGAGCAGGTGCTTGAACCAGGAGGAACAGAAGGAACAAAAAAACACAAAAAGAGAAAAATAACTTTTTTAAAAGGAGAAAGAGAGGAAATAATCTGAGATAAAGAAGATGTTTGTTCTTCCCCTTTAAGTCAATTATTTTCCTTCCCCTCCTAGGGCTACCATCCCATGACCATCTTACTCCATTCAAGCTACAAGGCTTCCTTTCAGTTTCTTAGACAGGACTTTTTCACCTCGAGGTCGTTGTGCTTGCCGTTCCCTCTGCCTCGGATGCTCTTTCCACAGCTGTTGGCACAGCTTGACCCTTCCCTTTCCCCAAGTTTTAGCAAAAACACCATCTTTGTACAGAACCTTGCCTGAGCATACTATCTCAATGGGCCCTTCCTTCTTGTTTTCTATCTCACAACCATGTTGATTTCTTTCCTAGCACCTATCGTAAGATATAACCTGTTTCTAAGGTGTTTACATTTTTCTAGTGTGCCTTCCTATGAGAATGTTCCATAAGAACAAGGGCATTGTCTTTGGTCTCCTTTCCTTTCTCCACCTTCTAGTCCAGTACAAGGTCTCTGTTGGAGACCCTTGACATAAGTACATGTTGACTATCAAGTGAATGTTATGCCTTTACATTTGGGAGATCTCTGACAGGGAAAAAAAAACAACCCCAAAACCAAAAAACAAAACTTGCTTTAGTCAAAACCAATGGAGGAGCCAGACCCCTGAACATATTTATTACGTACCGGGAGGTAGCCCTTGTGATACATTTTCCTGGGAGTGTGTGAGCATGTGGACTTGGATTATGGGCCTGAAGTCATATAGAAGATGATTTGGAACTTGGCTCTACCGTATACTATCTCTGTGATCTTGGACATATTATTTAACTGTCCTTGTCTGTTTCCTCCTGAAATGAGACTAATGAAAATATCTATTTCAAGGAGTTGTAAAGTTTAAATAAAATAATGGATAAAAAGCACTGGGCTTGGTACATGGAAAACATTCAACTCATGGCCACTATTTGCTATGATGACTGTCAGAAAATTGATCTCATGGCACCAGCAGCAACATAAGGAGGGGCTAATCCTGATGGTCTGGGCCCCGAGGTCACCTCTACTCAAGCCATTGGCTCCTTCAAACATCATTTGGAAACTTTGAATGATGTCTTTTTTGTTTACTGGTGAACTTTCCTCTTTTGTTGTTGTTTAATTCCCCAGTACATTTCAAGTGGGGCATTTAATCCCCCAGATTTGATTTCCTGGCTGAAGTAGAAATAGAAAATGCAAGTAAACACCATATTGGAAATCTGACTGTTCAATGAATCGCAGAATTCTTTTCTCATTTGTCATAGGAGGAAAAAAGAAAAAGAATGAAGTTAAAATTGGTTATAAGACAATCAAACTAAGCTCCTTGAGAAGCAATTATCATGGAGAACTCCCCCCCCCCCATTCCCTATGGCTTTACCATTTTAATACTGAAAGGTGTTTAACTGGAAATCACTTTTTTAAATAGCAGTTTCATAATACTCTATAAAATCTCTCCCCAGCAGTATCAGTGGGAAGGTTTGTACACCTCACAGTATAATAGAGAAGAAAATCGCCTACCAACCTTTTGCCACTGATCTGTGAGAACATCCCACAGAGAGCTAGCCGTGGATGGTAATTGCATTACTCTATTTCCTGCAAACCCTGATCATCCAGAACCATCAACCCAAGTTCAGTCTGCATTTCTGCTAACTGTGACCAGCTCCTAGAGCCTTTTCACCTTGGATTCGGAATGTAGGATGAGGCCCAATCTGCTTTGGGTGCACGCTCCCCCACAGATTTAATCCTTGACCAAGGAGAAGCACTCTGCAGGCATGTGCCGTTCCCATTTTTAACTACTCAGGTAAGTGTTCTCCTTAGTTTAGGGCACCTTGTAAAATATCCAAGTGCAAATGTACATGATGCTGATTCTGGGAAGGCCTAGCCATGTGCCAGAGGAAGAAAAGCAATACACTTTCTCCTGTTCCTGGCAAACACAAGGATCCTTAATGCCTATTATATCGCTCTCTCTATCTCGACCATGGAGACAAGAGGCTCCCTTAATAAGATCCACCTCTTCTTCTCCTTCCTGTCCTTCTTCACCTTGTGAATTATATTTGTACTTTAGATAAGAAAACAATTGTAAAAATTGTAGGGAGTTTTAGGCATTTGGGGGCTGATCAAGGAAAAAGATATAACCCTAAGAGGAGAGGCAGTAACATCCAACAAGATTTACTGAGGGGTGCTTGGATGGGGTTGCATGAGAGTGAAGGTCCCTCTCAGCATGAGAACATCCATCATCCAGAAGGGAATGGGGTGGCAGGGAACTAGCTGGAGAGGGGACTAGATCTGAGAAGGGGCTACCTGTGTAGATGATGTCATTCAGCGGCACGGCAGGAGGCGTCTGGGTCAGAGAGCTCCAAAGGCCAGAGCACTTGGGGCCTTATAATGACAAGGCCCCATCTCATTAATGGGGTTTTGTGGAGCAGGCAAAGCAGGCAGGTTCTAGGTGGCTAAAAACCTGCTTGTTTGGGCTATTTTTTTAAATAGTGGGATGTGTTAAAAAATGTGATTTGGTGACAGCATGAAGGTGAGCTACTGGGTCCCAGCTTGTAGTGAAGAGAAAAACAACCTAGGGGCCAATCCCTAAGGCTATCTGGGGCTCATTTACATAATAATAATCAAATCCATTTTGAACACACCATGGAAAGACAATGACACCAATAGCAGAAGGAATCCATTCTGAGACATGGTGAAAACTTGCAGCTGGGGGGCTGTAACTTCAAGCACCTCCAGGGCCCAGGTGCCTACAGGGGATGGACAGCACAGGGTCCTTTACAGGGGAGATGACTGAAATAAGATAATGAATTCCTTGTGTAATCTGGATATTAGTCCCTAGTCAGATGCATAGTTTGCAAATATTTTCTCCCATTCTGCAGGTTATCTCTTCACTCTGTTGTTTCCTTTGCTGAGTGGAAGCTTTTTAGTTTGATATAATCCCATTTGCTTATTTTTTTACTATCTTGCCTGTGCTTTTGAGGTCTTATTCATAAAGGTTTTTCCTAGTCTTAAGTCCTGAAGTATAGGACTGTGTTTTGTTCAAGACATTTTATAGTTTCAGGTCCTATATTTAAGTCTTTAAACTATTTTGAGTTGATATTGGTATATGGTGAGAGATAGGGGTCTAGTTTCATTCTTCCATGGAAGGATATCCAGTTTTCCTGGCACCATTTATTGAAGAGGCTGTCATTTCCCCAATGTATGTTCCCAGCACCTTTGTTGAAGATCAGTTGGCTGTAAATATGTGGATTTATTTCTAGGTTCTCTATTCTGTTCCATTGGTCCCTGTGTCTGTTTTTAGGCCAACACCATGCTATTTTGGTTACTATAGCTTTGTAGTATATTTTGAAGTCAAGGAGTGTGATGCCTCCAGCTTTATTCCTTTTGCACAGGATTGTTTTGGCTATTCTGGGTCTTTTGTTGTATATGTTTTAATTTAAAAAAAAAAAAAGAGTGTGGATCCAGCATGGACAGACCATCCAATTTTTAAGAGCAACAGGAATCCAGTTTCAGTTTTTGATGCCAAATGCCTCATACTGAAATGCTGACAAATAATACAAACTTAAACTGCATGGCTCAAACAAAACACCTCTGTGGGTCAGTTACAACCTGGCAGTCACCAGTTGCCAACCTCTTTCAAACCCAAGGACAGGTAGAGATGAGTGAGCATCCCATAAGTGAATTTACCGTTTCTGTCCTTTCACGGCTGTTTACACTTATCTGTCCTTTAATGGCTGTTTTTTTTTTTTTTTTCCACTTAGCTCGAGGTTTTCAACGTTCATCTGTATTAGAACATATGTCAGAACTTCATTCTATTTTATGAATAATAATTTCCCATTGTTTGTATATACCATATCTTGTTCATCCGTGGATAGTCTTTTGGGTTGTTTTCACCTGTTGGCTATTGTAAATAATGCTGCAACAAACACTGGCATACAAATATCTGTTTGAGCCTCTGCTTTCAATTCCTTTGGGTTTATACTTAGGAATGAAATGGCTAAATCATAGGGTGATTCTATGATTAGCCTTTTGAGGAATCTCCTAAAAGTGTATAATGCTTCCAAAGTTATAGGAGATTTTTTCGATAGCTGTGTGTCTTACTAACGCCAATATTCTCTAGAGAGCAGCAGTGGTTTACATATATTTCCAAATATATTTCCAATAGTTTGTTGTTGTTGTTGTTGTTGTTGTTGTTGTTGTTGTTGTTGTTTTGGTGGGTTGCTGAAAACGGTTTTATTTTTCTAATGACGGCATTTCAATGTTTTTAACCAATATCTCATCTACTTTTCCTGAAGTTTACTGGCAGTATCTTAGGTTCTTTAATCACAGAGGACATTTTTATATGCACACACAGATCACATTCTGCAACTGTGCAGAATGAATGATAAACGTCCCCTCGCTTTCTATCCCCATTAACTGAAAAGATAGAGTTACGCTTCCTCCTTCAATGAGGGAAGAGCTGTGAGCCCTGGGGTGCTGACTTGGAAGGCACGTGGCCACCCCACTGTCAATCACTGATGGGAGTGGATGTTGCCAGGAATGCCAACTCAGCACAATAAAAACTAGTGCAGGAAGGCAGCTTCAAGGCAGAGCATTATGGTTTAAGAGATTACCTCCAATGAGAAAACAGCGAAAACAGCAAAGAAAAGAGTTAGGAAATTCATAAAATTTATTTGTTCATTCAAGAGTTCCCAGTATATAGAAAGCTCCTTTAAAAATGTGTGTGTGTGTATGTGTTTATATTTTAGACACTAGGCTCTGTGATAAGTAACAGAGATATGGAGATATGCAAATTGTTGACGAGTCCCACTGTTGAGAAGCTCACAGACTGGCAGAGGAGACAATCAAGTAAATAAAAGACACTTAGAAATAATAAAAACATTTATTGAGTACTCACTCTGTCCTAGGCATTCCACACATTGTCCCACTGAATCCCTATAGTCATCCTATAGAGAAAGGTACTATTAGTTCTGTTAATTACCCTTTTTTTAATAGAGGAGGAAACAGTCTCAGAGAGATTAATTAAGGTGTTCAAATCCACACAGCTAGTAAGTGTAGGAGGTAGACTGGCCCCAGGCACAGCTGATCCCAAAGGTCCCCACCATGTTCACCACATCGCTATGCTAAGTGCGCAAAGGAAAGGATGTGCAAAGTTGAGCTGTTTGAGCCTTACAAGGATGAGCAGGAATGCTCCTTTGTACAAGGTGGGCATTCCCTGCACACCATTTATACAGGTGGAATGACACTGTCAGACACACCAAGAATGGGAGGACAGTGCATCAGAGTCCTGGGGTCAGCCTTGAAGCTGGGGTTTGGGGTGCTGGGTATAGGGAGTGTCCTGAGATGAAGAAAAAGAAGTTGGACCAGGATTTCAGACATTATCATTCAGTACAGTGTTTCTCAAAAGATGGTCCACCTTGTAGAAGGGGAGCCTGCATCACACTCACCAGGATAGCCCGTGAAGAATACAGATTTCTGAGCACACAGCAGACATACTGAGACTCTGCCTCAGAGCAGAGACTAGAACCCTGCATTTTAACAAGCTCCCCAGATGTGTCTTGTGCACATCAAGGTTCTCATATGCAATATGCACACTTCAGTACATTGGCAAGGCTATGCCTAGAGACGTGAGACAGACGTAGTGCACACTCCTGACTCATTGGTTGAATGTGAAGATTTATTTTTTCAATGGGATGTTGTGGATTGTTATATTAGGAGACACATGGATAAACAATAAATAGAACATAAAATGACAAAATGCATTTTCATAAGATGAAGCCTAAGAGTTCTGAGAAATAATGAACATAAATTTGCAGAAAGAACACTCTGTCTAACACGACAGCCCCAGACTTCTTCATCTTCCTCTGAACTCTTCACCAGCCCCCACCCCCAGCCCAGAAATATGCATTCTCTTACACTAGAAATGTTTGGGTGAAAGAGTGAGGGGGGTGGGCTGCCATGGATATTGGAAGCACTAGAACTAAGGATGCCTGCACAGGAAAATGTCAAGAACAGCTTTGAGTTGCAGAAAGATCACTCAGCCATTCGAATTCAGAGCCATAAGCAAAGCAACAGTGAGAGAATAAGAGAGGCTGGGAAGGACAGGCAAAATTAAAATTAATAAATAATATCAATAATTTTAACTACAAGCAGCTGATAATTACTAAGCCAAGGTAATTTCCTTATATAATCTGCATGTGCACGCACACACACACACACACACACACACACACACACAAATACACACAAACAACACGGTGTAGGTATTATGATTGTACCTATCATACATAATGTGAAAACTGAGGCTCAGATAAATGATAATGACCCACCCAAAATACCATGAGAAGCAAGATGTCTGGAGAAAATGTCATTCACTTCAGTGCCCCCTTAGGAAAGCACAACATGGAAAACACACCTACAAAGAAATCAGAACCCTCATACATTGCTGATGGGAATTTAAAATGGTGTAGCTGCCATGGAAAACAGTCTGATGGTTCCTCAGTAAGTTAAATGTAGAACTAGCATATGACCCAGCAATTCCACTTGTAGGTATATGCCCAAAGGAACTGAAAACACATACTTAAACAAATCCTTGTATACAAATGTTCTTAGCAGCCCTATTTACAAAAGCTAAAAAGAGGAAACAACCCAAATGCTAATGAATTGATGAACAATATGTGGTATATCCATACAGTGGAATATTATATAGCCATAAAAAGGAATGAAGTACTGTTACATGCCACAAAGCAGCTGAACCTTGAAAACCCCATGCTAAATGAGAAAATCCAGACACAAATGGCCACATACTGTGTGATTCCATTTACATAAAATATCCAGAATAGGAAAACCCACAGAGAAAGAAAGTAGATTAGTGATTGCCCAATGCTGGGGGGAAGAAGGAATGTGGACTGACTGCTTAGAAAGTGGAGGGTTTCCTTTTGGGGTGATGAAGATGTCTTAGAACTAGGTCAAGGTGATTGTTGCAAAACAATGTGGATGTACTAAATACCACTGACTCATACACTTCACAAAGGTTAATGATTAATTTTATGTTATGTGAACTTTACCTCAATAAAAATGCAAATGAAAAGACAGGATCACAAGTCCTGGGGTCTGTTGTCTTTCAAAGGAGATCCAGTGCCAATCTGCTCAGCTCACTGAAGAGTAAGACCCGGGTGTGTCGGGCAGGACAACACAGCCCGGCCACACAGTCAGGGCTATGCCTCTGTGACAAAAACAAGGACTCTGGGAGGTCACATCAACCCAAAGCTGAGAGTGAAAAGCTGAGAGGCAATAAGAGAGGACAGAGAGTCTGTCTTTCATTGTGTAAAAACCATGTGTCAGGAACTCTGCCAGGCATTTCTCCTCTCGTTTAAATGTCACAAAAACAGTATTACAGACACACAAGAACAGACTTTATAGATCAAGAAATGGGGTGCGAAGACTATGTATATGATGTGATCAAGGTCACACAGTAAGAACACGGCCAAAGCAGCACCCAGGCTTGTGGGTAGGCTAGGTACCTGTGATCGTCTTCTGCAGACCCAGAACCTCCAAGATCCATGCACTCCCATAGAGGAATCTAGCAAACCACACTTAAGGAGCTATGAAGGTGGTGTTGGCTAGCTGTGAAGTGGGACAGGAAAAGCTGGTCCAGTCAGCAGCATCCCTCCCTCTCATCTTCTCTGTTCATTGAATCCATATCCCACATGCTCTCAGCTGTCATCTTTACAGGATGTCTCCCAAGATTCCTGTATGGGCCACACAGCTTCATTTCTGCCACTCATCCTCTTGGCTGGAGATGGACACTGATGAGACTTCCAACTACTTCCAAGAATTCTCACCCTCTCCCCCATTACTGACAAGTTTCATACATTGTCACCTATGCTGGCATGCAATGCATTTTAGTTCTTAAATTCCTAACCTGATTCAGAAAGGGAATGATTAGGGAAGTGGACTTTTCAGTAAATCAACACTTAACCAGCTGCGTGACCTCAGGAGAGCCACACCAATCCTCTCTGTCTGTCTTATCTGCAAAATACAGACAATAGGGGCCGGCCCAGTGGCGCATTGGACAGTGCGCCGCTTGGGAGTGCGGCAGCGCTCCCGCCGAGGGTTCGGATCCCATGTGGAGACCGGTTCCCGCTCACTGGCTGAGCGTGGTGCGGGCGCAACACCGAGGGTTGCGATTCCGTTACCAGTCAGTAAAAAAGACAAAAAGGAAAAAAAAAATACAGACAATAGGGACACTTACATCGAGACCTCTATAAGGATTAAATGAAATAATGCATGGGACACATTTGTACCTAATATTTAGTATGTACTAGGTATATATTCAGTAGGTGTTGGTTATTATGAGAGAAGACATTATAGCACAGTGAATTAAAGGTTGGCAAAAAAGTTTGACAAGTTGAGTTCAAATAATGAATTCACCACTTCTAGCTGAATAACCCTGGGCAAGTTACTGACATTCTCTGAGCCTCAGTTTCTCATCTGTGAAATAGAAAGAATTGTATCTGGCAGAAAGAGTAAGTATGAACACTAAATAAAATTGTCTGTAAACTTGCTAAGCAGAGTGTCCCACAGATACCTACATGCTTGATAGCATTAGTGAGCAAGCATTAGTAATTTATATTATTATGAGATCCACAGCAAAATGTGCTGGTTAATATTGGTGGCATTCATCTGAATCATTGCTTCTCCTGAGTAAGAAAACAAAATTTGCGAATCAACTAGCATTTCAACAAGCAAACTTATTTACAGCTAAGGCAGAATATATGGAAATACATATATATATATATATATATATATATATATAAATGAAGTACTTCAAAAGTTAATGGAAAAATAGTATTGAAAGATAATATGAATGTTTTCATAAACTTTTTGAACTATGTTTGCACACACTTGTATATATGGAAAACAGATTAATGGTTGCTAGTGTCAGGAGCTGGGGAGAGGGGTTGACTACAAAGGACCAGCATAAATGAAGTTTTGGAATGATGGAAATGTTTTGTATGGTACTGCGCTGGCACACATAACTTTGCATAGGAGGGTACCTCAAAAGGTTCATGGAAGGATTTGTACTATCTTTTAACAATATTTTTCCACGAAATTTTTGAAGTGCCCTCATGCATGTACAAGGCATGAGAGGAAATAGAAAATCACCATTAGAATATCAAAGTAATAAATTAGTGTACTATTAAGTACAAAGCTAAAAATAACAATATTAAAGTGAAGAAATTTGGCAGACACTTTCTCAATCAAGTGATCAAGTTTAATATCACCAGTAATAAGATATACAGACAATATGTGCCTTATGATATGATAAGCTAAGGACACATCACTTTTGTGGCATCCTTTTCAATAATGTGTAACTTTTAGTCTAATCAGGATCAAACACCAGACAACCCCAAGCTGAGAGAAATTCTTTAAAAAAATTAAAAAGACAAGTACTCTTCAAAAGTATCCAAGTCATGCAAGACACAGAAAAACTGAGACACTGTCACAGATTGGAGGAAACAAACATGGTCTGAATGTTTGTGTCCCTGCCAAGATCCATATGTTGAAACTTAAACACCAATGTGAGTCAGGCCTTTGGAGGTGATTAGACCATGAGGGCAGAGCCCTTATGAATGGAATTAGTGCTTTATGAAAGAGACCCCAGACAGAAAATAGCAAATGCTGGTGAGGATGTGGAGAAATGGGAACATTCTCCATTGCTGGTGGAAGTGTAAACTGGGGCAGCCACTGTGGAAAACAGTATGGAGGTTCCTCAGAGAACAAAAAATAGATCTACTATATGGCCTAGCTATCCCACTACTGGGTATATACCCAAAGGAAATGAAATCAATACATCAAAAAGACACCTGCACTCCCATGTTCATCACAATGCCACGCACAATAGCCAGAGAGGAATCAACCTAAATGCCCATCAACAGAAGAATGGATTTAAAAACTGTGGTACATAAATGCAGTGGAATGATATTCATCTATAAAAAGGAATGATATCCTATCATGGATGGAACTGGAAACTATCATATTATTTGAAGTAAGTCAGGCACAGAAAGAAAATTCCATATGATATCACTCATATAAAAAAAAAAAAAAGTGGTTCTCATAGAAGTAGAGAATAGAATAATGGTTACCAGACGATGGGAGGGGAGGAGAGTGGGGCAGAGGAGAAGTGGTGGACTAATGGGTACCAAACTATGCTGTCTACCCTAAGTGAATCATTATGCAGCATATGCCCGTATTGAAACAACACACCATACCTCACGACTATGTACAAGTTAATGTTAAAATACAAAATCAAAAGTTTTTTTTTAAAAAAGTGAGACCCTAGACACTGCCTTGTCCCTTCTGCCCTGTGAGGACACAGCTAGAAGGTGCCATCTATGAACCAGGAAACCAGTCCTCATCAGACACTGAATCTGCTGGATCCTTGACCTTCTACTTCCCATCCAGACCTTCTACTTCCCAGAACTGAGCAATATATTTCTGTTGTTTAAAAGCCACCCAGTCAAGGTATTTTGTTATAGCAGTGTGAATGGACTAAGACATAAGGTGAAATAACAACTAAATACAATGTGGGATAATGAAATAGATCCTTGAAAATGAAAAGAGCAAACGGTCAAAAGTAAAAACTGGTAAAATCCTAAGAAAGCGTATGTTCAGTTAATAGCATTGCCCAATGTTAATGTCTTAGTTTCAAGTATTGCATTATGATTACGTATGACATTTATATTCAGAGAAGAAGAGTGAAGGGTATACAGGAATTCTCTATACTACTTTTGCTACTCTTCTGAAAGTCTAAAATTAATTATCTCAAAAAAGTTTTTAAAATTACAAATATGATTGGGGGAGGGAATGGGTGGAGAGAAATGGGTAAAAGGGCATGAAAATCAACTACAATGTATATTGAGAAGTAAAATAAAATTTTTTAAAGAAAATCAAAACAAATTAATTAATTAATGAAATTACTTACAGCTGCTGATTTAAAAGTTCCAGGTATTTATTTTGTGGTCATATTAAAAATATATCACTTATCAACAACTAAATTACTGCCCTCAGTTCGTGTTTAGAAGAAAATATTTAATCATGGTGGTGGGAAGGAAAGTAGATAATCAAGGAAGATAGAATACATAGAAATTCTTAAAGAAAACTTACGTATTTCTTTCTCCCAAACTCCATTAAATGTTTTAAAGCTAGCTGCTCTTGGAAGGTGTCCTAGTCTGTTTTGTGCTGTTATATCAAGATACTTGAGACGGGATAATTTATAAAATACAGTAATTTATTTCTCACAGTTCTAGAGTCTGGGAAGTCCATGATCAAGGCACTGGTAGGTTTAATTGTCTGGTGAGGACTGCATCTTTCAGAGGGGAAGAACGCCGTGTCCTCCCATGGTGGGAGGTGAAAGGGCAAAGATCTCCATGCTGCCTGAAGACTCTTAATCCCATTCACAAGGGAGACACCCTTAAGGCCAAATCACCTCTTATGGGCCCCACCTCGTAATATCATCACATTTCAACACCTGAATTTTGGAGGAAATACATTCAAACCATAGCAGAAAGTGATCAAATATTGAATGGTAGACATAATTGGTATGACTTCTGGTCATCTGAAATGCAAAAGCAACATGCAAACTAAGAGGACCCTGTCTTTTGAATTTTACCGGTAATTCTCATGCATCTTTTTTTGTGTGTTTAATATCCTTCCAAAGATGTCCACAAACTTCCTGGAATGTACACCCTCGGAGTCATTTCTGGCTTTAATAATCTATTCCTGAACTCTCAACCTTCCAAAAGGGGTCCCTTTCATCTCAGTCTAGCATACCCAAGAATTGAACTCAACATCTTTATCTTGATTTATCCATGACTACTCCAACAAGGCTTTGGTGAGAGGATCAGACTTGACTGAAGTTTTGGGGTGGCAGAGGGGTTTTACACCTTGAATATGCACTCTACTCAGAATTGGATGTTTAATACCCTTATCAACACTGAAGTGCCCAGGGCTCCCAGTTACATGAGCCAAAAATTTTCATTCCTATTTTATCAGGTTTGAGTCAGGCTTCTTGTTATTTGCATGCCCAGTTGACTTCTTGAATCTGCCACTGGAGAGTATCTCAATACCTTTACTCCAGAAGCTCCAGCATCTTTCTCCCTGTCTCCCAGTCTCCTCTCCTCATCTCTTCTCTGCTGTCTCACTTCTTTAAATTCCTAGCAATATCTTATTTGTGGAGGTTCTCTTTTCTCCTCTATCAGCTGAGATACATATACAGTCAGCCCTCCATATATATGGGCTCCACATCGTGTAGTCAATCAATTGCAGATAAAAAATATTCAGGAAAAAAAAAATTGAATCTGTACCGAACATGTACAAACTACTTCTTCTTGTCATTATTCCCTAAATAATACAGTATAACAGCTATTTACATAGCATTTACATTGCATTAGGTATTATAAATAATCTAGAGATGACTTAAAAGATATAGAAGATTTGGTAGGTTATATGCAAATACTACACCATTTTCTATCAGGAATTTGAGCGTCCACAGATTCTGTTATCCACGGGAGGTCCTGGAACCAATCCTCCACAGATACCAAGGGACAGCTGTACACACAAATAACAGGAGAGCTGACTCAAACTTGATTAAACAGTAATGAAATATGTTGGCTTACATTACTGGAAGGCCTGGACACTTCAGTGGTGACACAACCCAGTGGATTTTGTTTCATTTCTCTCTGGCTCTCTTCACTCTGCTCTTCCCCTTGCCTGCACTGGCTTCATCTCCAGGCAAGTGGCAAGGTGGCTGAAGCAGTTGTGACTGTCATATCATGGATGGCAACCTCCACGGCAATGCAATGGAGGATCTTCCTGTGACCCTCTCAGGAATAAGAAAACTTTAAGGTGCAGCCTCTAGAAAGATATATTTATGTCTCATTCACACACATTGTATTATTTTCCTATTCCTAAACCAACCTTTGTGGGCTCGGACAGTTCCATGGCTCTGGATGGCAAAGGCCTGAGTTCCTAGGGATTATCATGTGTGGCTTAGATCAGCAGTTGGAGAAATATGATCCATGGGCCAAACCCAGACCACTGCCTATTTTTTTAAAATAAACTCTTAAATTTTGTACTTGGTAAGCATTTGTGAGCAAGACTGTATGGCCCACAGAGCAAAACACCTGGCTTTCTGCAGAAAAAGTTTGCTAAACAGTGGCTTAGATTAATAAGGGGCTACCCCTGGAATTCATCTCAGCACTCTTCCTCCACCTGGCTGCCATGCAGTGGCAGAGCAACAAAACAGGTGTTATGGAGATGACAGCAAGGTTACAGTCCACCCCTTGGGCTAATTGATGGTCATAAATCAATTAAAAGGCTACCCTGTTATGATCTCCTTACCATTTTATACGGCTTAAATTCACTTTATTTTATAAAAATTATCATAATATTAAGTGGCTCATTTTACCTTAGTGAATTTCTCTGGAAAAATAAGTTTGCAAACCTATGTGAGCCTATCTAATTTTTAATCATTTAAATCATTTAGGGTCAGTGAAACCCTAAAATTTGGAGTTTCTACCCCACAGTATGCTGTTTCTCACAAGAACCCTAGATGTTAGGCATCCTAAACAATAACAGCTTCTGAAATGAATGTCAAATGAGTTTGCTGACAATAAGTAAAGCAGGCATGTCCTCATTCTTTAGCTAATAAAAGCAGTATCAGGAAGATTGAACTAAAGGCAGTGTTAGTGATCCATAAGCTAGGCTCCTCTCCAAGAACGCTTTTGTGACATTGATTCTAACTGGCTGTTTCATCACACAAATGAGCAATGAACAGCTATAAGAACAACAGCAGCAAGTATTGTCTTATCATACTATAAGCCATGAGGGTCAAAAGCTACACACAGGAAAGATAATTCTGACGCTAAGTTTTCCTCATTGCCTTCCATTTCAAAGGCAGTCCTACAATTTAATATCACATGAGATATTATCCCTAAATGCATGAGATGGAACTAATATTCATCTAAGAATCTAATTGTGAAATGACCAATGAGAAAAGAATTTTCTCACCATCAGATCATCTTATAATAATGCAAACTTTTTTCTTTGTGAATATGAGAGAAGATGAAGGGATGAAAAAAAAAATAATGAGCTCATACCTATCTAGACATTGACAACCAGGAAGAATGGTAAATAAAGACTTTCTCCCCAGGTGGCAGTACTTTGAATACAGTCATGCGTGGTCCTAAGTGAAATCTCTTTGACAGAAGCCTGCTCTATTTAGAACAGCTGGATATCAACCCTAGGGTTTCAGATCGTGATAATAAAATGTCATTATTATGCCGGTGGTGATACAGGTTTCTCTGGGATGGGAGCAAAGGAGAATGGCCCAGTAGTAGAATAATAGATGTAAAGAGTAGCAGGGAACATGGCCTCTTTGACTCCTTCAAATCAATTCAAGACAACAAACATTTCCAGAGTGCATATTACACACGAAGCATCATGCCGCTTCCGTACTCCCAATGTGGGTGAAACCCAAGGTTCAGCTTCAATTTCTGCTTTTCTCCCTTCTCATACCTTTATTGTATTATAAGTATCACTTTTCACTGTAAGTAACAGAAAGCATGACCACCAGGCTTCAATATCAATAAATCTGGAGGCAGGCAGTTTCTGCCCTTGCTTCAACAGCTGGATAATGTCAAGGCTGTCTCTGTGATGCTCTTGGGCTTTTGTCGTGACCAAAGGTGGCTGCCACAGTGCCATCAACAAGCAGTGCCAGCTGCTTCTGTATCATTTCTCATAAACATGCAAGCTTTCCCCCAAACCACCCCCACCCAGTAGATTTACTTCTATGTCTCTGTTTAGAGTTAATCATTGGTCCTGACTCCTAACTACTCTTTAGTAGTATTAAAAATCACATCCCTACTGCTATGGGTTAAATGTGTCCCCCAAAATTTCATGTATTGGAAGCTTGACCCCCATTGTAACAGTGTTAAGAGGGTGGGAAATCCAATTATGGTATTTGAAAGGTGGGGCCTCTTAAAAGTGGTGAGATTGTGAGGACTGTGCCCTCATGAATAGATTGATCCATTCATGGAGCAATGGGTGTGGCTCCCATGACTTTATAAGGAAAGTGAGTGAGAACATTAGCTCTCTCCTGCTTGGCCCATTCTTGCCATGTGACAACCTGAGTCACCAGGACCCTGTAGAGAGTCCCACCAAGAAGAAGGCCCTCAATTTTGGATTGCCCAGCTTCCAAAATTGTAAGAAATAAATTTCATTTCTTTATAAATTACCCAGTTTCAGACAGTCTGTTATAAGCAACAGAAAATAGACTAATATACCTGCCATGGCCTCATGGTGGCCATGTTGATGTTTGACCATGGGTTTGGCTATATAACTTGGTTTGGCTAATGGGACGTTAGGGGATGCGGTATGAGCAGAAGATTAAAATGTGCTTTCCCAATTAGCCTTGTCCTCTTGTCCATCTGTAATTCACATGAGAAAAACATGCTTCTGGAAGTCTCTGGTCCATGGAGGATGAAAGGCACCTGGGGCAAATTTGTACTCAATCTGCAGCTTAGAGTCTGCAATTCAGTCTGGACTAGCCATATTGCACTCATATTGCTGCTAACCCACAGATTCGTGGGTAAAAAAATGTATGTGCAACTATATTTTAGGATGGGTTGTTACACAGCACTCTGGTGGCAATAGCTGACTGATACATTTTCATTGGCTGCAATTGTGTCTGTTGGCCACTCCTAGGCTCAAACAGAGTTTAAAAAGCACACAATAAACAATAAAGACATAAGAAGCCGATACTTTAATTTTCTGCTACACTTTCCACCACACTTTCTGATCTGAATTCTTACTCTACACAGATTTCCAAACCAGCATACCCCACTTTGGTCTCTCAAATGTTATGTCCTCCAAATGCCCACTAAGCATATTGCTTTGATATGTGTTTTTCTTTATATCAAACTCTGGGCATGTAATGCTGACTTCACTCCATCATTATCTCAAAACTTACTCCCTATCTGATTTCCTTAATGCTTCTTCATTACTCCAGTGATACTCAGCATGTCAAGGTTAACTCTGATTTCTCAATTGAAATTCACATATTGAATAAACATTAAAAGTAACATTTATTATACTCATTTATTGAGCACATATAAGATTCCTGGTGATGTACTTCGTGCTTATATGCATTATGTCGTATAATTCTTACAGTAGAAGTTGTGGAAATCCATGCAATTTATCATCTTCATGATAATAAAGAACCCAAAGTTTAATCTGCACCAACTAGCTATTGGCAGCACTAGAATATACCTGATATTGGTTTTAAAACCACTCCTCCATGGGGCCAGGTGTTTTATGTGAATTATTTCATTCAATCCCTATGTTAACTACTTTTTAATCAAATCAGTTAATAGAAGATGAAAGATTAGATTTTACCAGTTCTTTAATAATCATACCTTTTGCACATGTCTCTTAAGCTAAAAACCACTCTTCCACTGGGGCACATATTTTATGTGAATTATTTCTATCAATCCATATATATATATATATATACATATCCACTTTTGTCTGACCACTTAACAGAAGATGAGAGAAATTAGATTTTACTGATTCTTTAATAATCACACCTCTAGCATATGACTTAATTTCTAATCCCACTGCCTATACCCAAGCAATTTCTTGTTTCTTCTCATTCCAAATCATTCTGCATTTTGTCCCCAAATTAAACTCCTTATAGAATTGTCTTCATCACCTCATATATCTCCTGCCCCAGCACCACCAATGGCTGATATGAGAAATATCTAATTTATTTAGAAGACACACTTGTCAAAGGCCATAGACACGGGGCTTTGCCCTATAACTGCAATGGGACATCCTTGTGAGAAGATTCAATATACACTTATCTTTCTAAGAAATGCACTGACCAAGTGGGAGGAAGTGGGGTGAAGTAGAACTTTCTTAGAACCTCCTTAATTCAAAATGTATTGGTGGTTTCACAGCCCACTCTGCTCATCAGACAAAGTCCAAGTGTTTTATACATGGGCCCCAAGGAAATAAATCTATCCCAGTTTATCCCAAAATTAGTTCTAGTAACACAGGACTATTGATTGAACCTGAAGAAATGGTAGCTGTGCCAAGCTGCTACGAGACCTGAATGAACAGGTATGGTGTGATGGTGTGTGTCTCTTCTCTCCTCAGAATCTCTATAAATATGCTACCCATACTGTGACTGCACTGAAATATCAAAACTTTTTCTACATGTGCTTTTTCTTTTTTTTTAGTTTTGTGACCACAGCACTATTGACACTATGGGCCAGATCATTCTTTGTGGTGGGGGCTGTCCTGTGCACTGTACAATGTTTAGCAGCATCTCTGACTCCTACCCACTAGATGCCAGCAGCCCTGGCCCCCTAGTTGTGACAACTGAAACTGTCTCTAGACATGGCCTAATGCCCTTTGGGGAGCAAAATCATCCCCCACTGAGAACCATTATTCTAGGTTATACAATTCTCTTCTTTTCCCCTTTCATGTCACCAGTGGAGTGTCCTTCACATAGAAAGAGCTCAATGTTATGGTGGATTGATTTCACATTCTTATGGATCCATCGTAATTGTAGGGTTTTGTTTTTTGAAACAGCCCAGCGGGTAGTTGTTTTAATCTGCCACTAAGTCCACATCACTTCACAAATGACTGCTTAAAAATGCACACTACTCAGGTATCAATTGTGTTTGTGCGCGTTACACAGAATTCTGCTTCTCTTCATAGGATCAGCTTCTGAAAAGGCAATCTTTTATTTTTTTTATTTTTTTAGTGCCTACCTAGGATTCTGTGTTATTCTCTAGCAATCATCAATTTCCAGAGAGATTGTTTATGCAGCTACGGAGGATTGTGATGATGGAGGGAGGAAGTCATGGTGACCTGTAGAGAATAAACCCGAGCGCCAGGGAGATGTGAGGAATAATGGACTAAAATGATAATGAAGAAAGTGGAAAAAACAAAAAGTAAAGTGAAAACCTCTACTGTGATCATCTACAAAGTACACTCTTATACACTGATAACCAATGTGCTGACAGATTAAATATCAATGTCTTTAAAATCTTTGCTTTGGGGCCAGCCCCGTGGCTCACTCGGGAGAGTGCGGCGCTGGTAGCGCCGAGGACGTGGGTTCGGATCCATGGCCGGTGCGCTCACTGGCTGAGTATGGTGAAAATCTTTGCTTTTATAATAAATCAATGAGTGGTATTGACATTATTTTGAGGAAGTGACAACTGTAATTATTTGGAACCCAAGATATACAAAAATATGATTTCTAAATATGTAGGATAAAATCACATGGCTATGATGGGCGAAAAACTCTGCATCTGATTCAGTTCAACAAGAGTTCTGCTCTTTTCTTAAAAATGTATATAATATCCTCTTTGATGTAAAATTGAAGAAAAGATTGTAACTCATCCCTAAAGCCAACTTTTTAAACTAAAATGTTGTACAAAGATTCCTATGGCATTTCAGCTGCCCTTAAATTTTAATAATACTGATAAAATATCTCCTATTCCCAGCCATGTAATTTTTTATCTTTAATTGGTAAGCCCTCATTTATTATTTCTAAAGCATAAAAATTCTAATATCTAGGATTTATAACTTACCCAGGCAATCGTGACTGCAAATGTATTTTTAAGTGCACTCGAAAATAAGGAAAGCAAATGAATACCACGGAAATTTAAGTTTGGACTACAATGGAAAAAGATTTCTACAACAAATATATCATCAACTAATTATATTACACCTCGTCAGTGGAAAAAAACATCTTTCTGCAATCCCTGGAGTGATAAAAATGGCTTTTCAGGGAATAAGAAGAAATTAAGTCAGTAGAGAAGACCCAGGTCTACTCAATATGAAATCACCACAGATCATTTCAAAATTGACAGAGAAGCTAAACCTGAAATATGGCACAAAGATTCAGTGGAATATAAATATTACATATCGATCCACAGGTGATCAATATGTGCTTTTTGCTGCAGGCATTTTTATTTATAAAATAAGCTTTCCTGAAATATTGAATGTAAAAAGGTACAATGAGCTTGCAGAAAACAAAAAACACTATTCCAAAAATGCTCCCACTGACAGTGACATCGGTTATGTAAACAACATGATAAATCCTTTGAGACTAGGCCCATGTTCTTGTAAAAGAGAAATCAAGTTTCATTTCTAACCTGCTGCATTAGGCTGAACAATGGCCACCCAAAGATATCAGGTCCTAATCCCTGAGCCTTTGACTGTGACCTTATAAGGAAACAGGGTCTTTGCAGAGGATCTTGAGATGGGAAGATGATCCCGGATTATGCAGTCACAGTATCCTTAATACAGTCACAGTATCCTTATAAGAGAGTCAGTGGAAGATTTGACACATACAGAAGAGAAGGTGATGTAAAGAGAGAGGTGTAGATTGAAGGGTTGTGGCCATAAGCCAATGAACCCCAGCCACCACCAGAAGCTAGAAGAGGTGAGGCACAGGTGGTCCCCAAGAACATCCAGGAGTGAGAGACCCTGCCAACACCTTGATTACCACTCAGTGACACTGATTTCAGAGTTCTGTCAACTAGAGCTGTGAGAGAAACATTTCTGATGTATTAAGCCACCAAGTTTGTGATAATTTTTCACACTGATAGAAAACTTATAAACTCACCATATTTCCAGAGTGCCTGATTTCTGTGCCATCCCAACCTCCACTACGTAATAATGTTAATGATAATAATGACACAGGATAACACAGCACCATCTTACCTTTATTAACGTATGCTGGATGACAGGTAATCTGTTAAGCACGTAGGTATGTTGAGCTCTTTAATCCTCCAACAATCACCACATACAAGAGTTAGTGTCTCTGTCATACAGGAGAAACAATGAGCCATTGTCACATGACCAGGTGGGACACCAGAGTATGCCTCCCCAAACTAAGAAGGCTTCTGAGTTGAAGACAATTGCAAAGAAGCAGATGCAGAAAATCTCTCTCCATATTTGCCTAAAAGCAAGACCTAAATTTGTAAAGGTGTCCCCTCTCCCCTCTCTACCAGGAAGGACAGAGATTAGTTACTGGAGACGGTACAAAGGCTTATCAGCTGGAGACAGCACCAAAGGACTCTACTAACAAACTTTACTCCAATAATGTTTTCCCCATATATTTACCTTTCTATAGCTTCCCACCTTTGGAAGCCTGGGACTGCTTTAGTTTGGCTCATCATTTTTCTAAAATGCATTGGCTTTTGTTGGATACACTGTATAAGCCAGACTCCTAAACCACTGTTTTGAGTTACTTTTCACTGAGGTTTCTCCTGTGTCATATGTGCACTGCACATGTTAATAAACATGCTTGTTTTTCTCTTAAACTGTCTTTTGTTACAAAGTATTTCCCAACTACAGACATGGGAGGGTTAAGAAAAAATGATAAGGTCTCCCCTTGGACTTTCAAATGGCAGACATGTCATTAGAACTCAGAAAGCTGATTCCAAGGCCCTCCCCCAAAACCATTGTGTGATACTGCCCCAAGCATTATTCATGATCATAAGGAGTAAGGGCTTTGGTCTACAAAAAGACAGAGAGATGTATATTGTATTAAATTTGGGGATGACTCATATTACAGTGCATTCCTAGTTACCAAAAGTATTCTTAAAGAAGTAGCACATGTATTGGCCACTCTCTTCATTTGATATCTGATTCCATTCAACTAAATATTGATATTAATAGTGAGCTTGGTATTTCCACTAGAATTAACAGAAAATAGCAGCTGTGAGTGAAATCACAGTTGACTTTTTTTCCAAGTCCAATCCTAATTGGTAAGGCAGGAAAAGCAACGATTTGGGGGATATAAGAATTTCTAAAACTAAAATTGGAACTCAAGTTCCAAGGAAATGGTAGTGGCATGAATTAATAGCCTCAACTATTAATTATTTTCTTCTCAGTGCCTAAAGTTGGGTGTAGGTGGTGGGACCTAGAAAGTACTATTAATTCATCCACCTGTACATGTATTCATCCCTCCACCCATTCACCCATCCACCCACTCATGCAAGCATCCACCCATCCAACAATACACTCATCACTCCACTCATCCTTCCACCCACCTGTCCATTCATTCATTAATCTATCCATCTATCCCTCCATCCATGGATGCATGCATGCATCTATCCATCCATCCATCTATCCATCCATCTACCCACCCATCTATCCATCTATCCATCCACAGATGGATTCATTCATTAATCTACCCTTCTATCCCTCCAACCATGCATGCAAGCATCCATCCATCCATCTACCACAGATGGATAGATGGATAGATTAATGAATGAATGGATAGGTGGGTGGAAGGATGAGTGGAATGATGAGTGTATGCTTGGATGGGTGGATGCTTGGATGAGTGGGTGGATGTGTGAATGGGTGGAGGTGCCACAATATTAACACCTCTTAGGAATTACTAAAATAGAGTTAGATATCACTTTCCAGGTAATATTAGTTCAAGTTGCACTATACTAGGGGACAAATTTAGCCATAATCTGACACCTCTGAAGCTTAGGTTTAGTTCAGAGAAGTGTGTCTTACCAAACAAAAGCACAAAGATATGTTCCTTGAGAACATGGATAAAACGGAGCTTATCTTCAAGAAGCACCACCTATTGACACTGTATAAGGAAAGTGACTTACCTGGAGGAGAGTTTCATGGATGGAGAGAATGAACATTCCAAGGCCTTCCTGCAAAGACCCACTATGGATATCACCAGGTACCTGGGGAGTTCACCAGACCATGATGAGCAAAAAAGCCTCAGATAAGAACCCAGAAGAAACCTTTGGAAAGACCCATAAAAGAAACCAAAGAAGCAAAGGTACAACCATCACTTACTAAGGGCTGTGTGTATCTCAGCAGCAACATGAGAGAGGGCAGGTGAACCAGATCTTCTCCAGGGATGCTGAATGTTTGGTTCACTGGGACATTCACAATGGCATCATTCATAGTGGTTGCAGGAATTTTTTAAAAAGAGAAAGTGGCATTTTAATTACCATACTATGTGCACACTTCCTTGAATGAAGGACCATACCATTTGGCAATGAAGAGATTTTCCTAACAACTTTCTGAATAAAAGTCCACGGACCATCCCTTCCCTATCAATGGTCAATTGATTTCTATGGTCTGAGGCAATTCCTATTTATTGTTTGTAAGAGCAGAGGACTACCTAATACTTAATAGGGTAAAGAAATCAACAGTGACAACTTTAGTCCTTTATATTGTCTATACCTTCAGGCAATTATTTTACTCTAATGAGCTGTCCAAAGGAAATAGATGTGAATTGACACCTGAATAGATATGTACTGACAACTCTACTCACAAATTTTTGTTAACTGTGAAAAAAAAATACTAAAACAATATTAGTGTCTAACAGTTGAGAGATGGTAAGTGAGATTTAGTACCCCCAAATGTTGGGCTACTATGATATTTAATGGCATAGAAGAAAATATTCATAATGAAGCATCAACAGCAATAGCAGGGTATAGTAATATATACAGTTTGAACCCAACTAAATATCTGAATACTCACATACACGCAGGAAAAAAATAAATACCACAGGGTTCCACCAGATGATAATAGTAAGTGTTCTAGACAGACAGTAGACATGACGAGGGAATTTATGTTCTTATATATATATATTTTATTTTCCAACTTTTCCTCAATTAGTATACAAAATTTTATAAGCCAAAGAAAAATACAAATAATAAAATGCAAGATGGTGTTGGTGAAAATAACCATAGAAGTTTTTGAGACGTTTGACCACTCATTTCTAAAACATGTTGATTTTTTGGTTTGTCTCGGTTTTACCTCTATCGGTTCTCTAACACCCCCTCCCTAGGATGCCAGTCTTAAATAGGCTAAGATGGTATTATCGTCAATTCCAAACATGTGGAATTTGTGATCATTCTGATGAACAAAACTCTGATTATTTTTTTCCCTTCTGAGCTACGAATGTTGTCACAGTTTGAGTCACGGTGTATGTAAAGGATGCCAAGTACCTTCTAGCAATAGATGAATCATGCATCACAAATGGCTCATGTTTAAAACAAATGATCAGCTTAAACATTCCTGCCTGCCACCAGGTCCCTGCAGACTCTGTATATATTCTCCAACATGTTAACTTAAAAATGGAAGTTGGTCCCACATGAGCATTGAGAAGTCAGACAAGGTATAGGTAGCAGAAGAGGAATGAATCATAAGATGATTTCTCGTTTCAGTATCTCTCAAGCAAGCCACTGTCTCCTTCCTGGTTCCTGGATTTCTTCTCTCAGTAGATAAAATAGCAAAGCAAATCTAGGAAGTAACAAATTTGCTATGCTTGTTTCAAAGAGAATTAGCCCTGAGGGCCCAAGGCACTTGAATAGTTTAGGCTCCTAAAACAGAAAGCAGAGGTATTGACCTAATGGAAAACCACAATAAAAACCAACTTTAGATTTGCCTTTTCTGGACATTTCAAAAAACGGAATCCTATAATATGTAGTCTGTTGCATCTGACTTTTTTTACTTAGCGTAATGTGTGCATAATGTTTTCTGAGGTCCATCCACATTGTAGTTTATATTAGCATTTTGGTTTTTTGTTTGTGTGTGTTTGTTTTTGTTGAATTGTATTCTATTGTATGAACATATCAAGTTTTATCTATTCACCACGGCTGGACATTTGGATTGTTTACACTTTTTGGCTATTAAAATAATGCTGCTAGGAACAAAGTAGATTAGAGGTTGCCTGGGGCTGAGGGTGGAACAGAGACTGACTGCAAATGGGCATGAAGGAGGAATCTCTTTGAGGAGATGACAGTGTTCTAAAATTAGATTGTAAATTTTCTAAAGATAATTGAATTGTAAAATTAAAATAGGTGAATTTCATGTTATGTAAATTATACCTCTATAAAGCTGTTTCAAAAGCCTACTTTGGATATTACCTTATTTCCAAGGTGGTGTCATTTGGCTCTTGGAAGCAGATATTTATATTTTAAGTTCCAAAGGTCCCTCTTAATATTGCAATATAAGGAGCATTGATAAGGTATATTCCTTATACCTAAGTAGCAAATTTTAAATGGAGCAATTAATCATTCTACATCGTATACATATATGAAAATATCACACTGTGCCCCATAAATAAATATAATTATTATCTGTCAATTAAAAATAATATTTTTTAACTGGGAGAGAAAAGGGGGAAGAGATATAGCTGTGTACCAAATTCTGGAAAAATAAAACCTACTGTTTCCTTAGTTAGAAGGTTTACAAAGGAAGAAATTGTAAATGTTATGAGTCAGGACATACTTTGGAGTCCTGAGCTGGAAGATTCTGGTAGGCTGAATACCAGAGTGTTGGAATTCTGAAGGGAGAAGGGCAATGAACAGAGACCAGAAAGGTTGGGCCCCAGCACATGAGGGAAAATGATAGTCTGTTGTCCAAAGAAAAGTTTCTCCCAATTTGGAACAGAGCAAAAAGGGGGAAGTTTAGGTATCAAAAAATAATAGTGTATCCAAGTGGCTTTGCCAATCCCATTTCCTCTTTCTGGGCCCAACCATCCCAACTTCAACTTCTTTTTTTTTTTTTTTTCCTTTTTGTCTTTTTTAATGACTGGTAACGGGATCGCAACCCTCGGTGTCGCGCCCGTACCGGGGACCGGCAACGGGATCGCAACCCTTGGTGCTGCGCCCGCACCGCGCCCAGCCAGCGAGCGGGAACTGGTCTCCACATGGGATCCGAACCCTCGGCGGGAGCACCGCCACGCTCCCAACTGGCGCACTCTCCAGTGCGCCACTGGGCCGGCCCCCAACTTCAACTTCTACTTTAAATCCCCTTCACTGCCCAACAGAGGGGAGCACACTGTGATTGCTCATAAGGACATAATTACTGGAAGACTGAATTAATGGTCAGTGTCACAATGGCCTCAAGCATACTAAGAAGCCTGCAGAAAAAACCCTAGACTCCATCACTTCCTTCTAAAAGAACAAATGACCACAAGTCACTTCCAAACCCAACCCTGTCCTGCAAGTCAAGACACAAGGCCTAAGTCCACTCTAAAATGAAAATTCATGAGATAAAGTTTGAAAGCTGTGATTCACTAAATCAAGGCCAAATGATTCAATAACCTTCCTATAAATTTCATTAGAGGACAACCAAATCTGAGGTCAATGTTTTGCATTAAAATGAGAGAGAGACACACAGAGACAGAGATTTTAAGGATCCCTAGTGTCTACAGGGAAATTTTCTTTAAACTCTTTATCCAGATCTACTGGCTGAAAGGAAATATTTCCTATGCACACAAAGATGCCCTTAACACCAACACCCACAACCAGCCCAGCAACAGCCACTGAGCCATACCAGGAAGCACTCTGTGCTCCTGAGCCAGGGCAGGGGGAGCCAAGGGCTTCAGCCACACCCCACTGACATCTGTATCCAGCCTAAATGACCAAGCCACCACCAGAAGCCCCCTTGTCTCCCCTGTAGGAATGAGGGGGGTGCTGCAGGCCTCAACCATGCCCCCCTCCTTTCTCCTTCTCTCACCCTATTTCCTTCCCCCTTCCCGTCTCCCCCTCCCCTGCAACTGCTCTGCAACATCTCAGAATGTAAAAAAATAATATTAATAATAAACAAAAAAATAAAAATAAAGTTATTACTTATTAGGTTGAATATATTTCAATATGTTTAACAGATCTATTTCCTTTTTTTTAATATTCAGTTTATGTTTTTGTCAATTGGCCCATTGGGAGACTCTTTTCCTCTATTCTTTTGGTAAAAGTAGCACTTTACTATTTAAACAGGTAAAATATGTGTTGTGTATGTTAAAAAAAAGAAAAAGATGCCCTCAACAGTTTGCCTGCAATTTGATGATTTGCATTGCTAATTGGGTCCTTACAAGACTTACAGGGACAGAGACTGAGACATCAACTTAAGTCTGATAGTTAAAAACCGGGTTCATACAGTCTTACAGTAAACATCTTAGAGTAATTAACAAACTTTACCATACACAGACCTGATGACTTTTCAACATTCTTTCTAGAGAGGAAGGGAGGGAAGGAAGGAAGAAGAGACAATATGCCTTGTCACCAAAGGTTTTAACTAAATGTATTTCTGGGTGCACGCTTTTGCTGGAAGAGGGCATACAACCGTAATCACTTCTTTCAGGTCAAAACTCACACTGCTGTTCAGAACACTTTAATTATTAGGAAATGAAAGCAGGCCATTCTGCCACACATGTAGGAAACAAAATGCAGCAAGTGTTAACAGTCACAGCATCTCGGGTCTTAATTATTAGAATGTAGAGCTCTCGAAGAATGTTATCAAGACAGAGCAATCAGCTCCCACACTGGGCCTCTAGGAGCCCGGCCTATTGCAGCACACTTACCTCTGGGGCTGGCAGAATAATCACCTCCTAGGAACAGCTGACCTGGCTCTGCAGGTCCCACTGTCCTGCAGACAAGGCCAAGGGAGGCTGTGGACATGTTCAAGATTGGGGGGATGAGGGTGTTTGTTTCAGGACAACAAAAATAACAAAAAGACCAGAGAAAGCCATTTCATTGGCTGCCTGGTGACAAAACCAAATTCAGGGCCGGCCCGGTGGCGCACTGGATAAGTGCGCCGCTTGGGAAGCGCGGCAGCGCTCCCGCCCGAGGGTTCGGATCCCACATACAGACCGGTTCCCGCTCACTGGCTGAGCGAGGCGCGGGAGCAACACCGAGGGTTGCAATCCCGTTGCCGGTTCCCGGTCCGGTACGGGGGCAACACTGAGGGTTGCGATCCGTTGCCGGGCACGGAAAAAAGACAAAAGACAAAAAAAAAAAAAAACCAAATTCACATGGGTTGCTAAGAGCATCTTGGTTCAGGATGAGGAGAGTGTATCCAGGCAAATGCTCTGTAACTTCTACAGTTGTCTAATAGATTATTCAGTAGAGAAAGAGGATTTGAGACCCAAAGGCCTATACCAACTGAAGGTGAGAGAACACTGAGATGGGAAAACTGAGAGAGTGTGTCCTGAGAAGCTAGCATCCTTCAGATGTTCTGGTTGATATTTTCTGGTAGATATTTCCTCTTTGAATTCCTGTTACAGGCACACTAGGAATTTACTAAGTAATAATACCTAGTAAGAAGGTATCATTATACCCATTTTACAGAGGAAGAAAATGGGCAAAGATGGTTTGTGGAATTTGGGCAAGGTCAAACCATTAGTAAGCGTTGGAACTGGAATTGAACTGATATAAGACCCTAAAACTCTGTAGGAGAAACCTGTGCCGTGGAATACAAGGTTAACAATTTTGAGCAGAAAACACCTCTTGCACTTATAGATGGAAGACTGGCCACGTAGTAATCCCTCTTTGTCTTAGACCGTGTGAGAACACTTAAGGAAGTTTCCCACGATAGTGTGATGCTAAGAGTACAGGCTTTGGTGTTCAGGCCAGCTGGAGTTCAAATCCCAGCTCTGCTACTTTGACTATCTTTGTTAACTTGGGCAAATTTATTACAATCACTGAGCCTTGGATTCTTCATTTTAAAAATGGGGACAATCATAGTCCCTGCATCTAGGGATACTAGAATGCTGAAATAGATAATGCATGGGACGTTTGGGACCTAAAATTGGGACTCAATAAATATTCATTATTACATAAGAATAAAATAAATCCACAATGATTATTTTGAACTTTGAATGCACACTGAACCAAAGTATATTTACTGCAAGGTGTGTATGGTGGGTGGAGTGAGCCTAGATCTACCAACATATAACATCAGAACAGAAAAAAATAATTAAGTCTGCCTCCTATTTCGATTATTTTAAAGGTGACTATGTTAGAGCACAGCATCCCTGACATTCAATTCTGCTATTTTATAAAGGAATAATACGCGCTCCTCAACATTCCAGAGTCTTAATTTCCACTCATCCTTTCCTACCTAGTGATGGTTCCTGGATCCTAAATGATGCTAAGTTAGACTACCTGCTTGTACAGGTGATGATTTATATCCATTTTATTGTTTTCTATGAGGATAAATGAGGCAAAGAGAAAAGAACTCTTTTAATATGGAAGTAAAAAGATGTGTTATTAATGTCCCCTTATATTAGGGTGAGGTCTTAGAAAAGGGAAGAATGCGCAGTGTTTGCCTAGGGTTTGCTTTGTTTTTATTTGTTTTGTGTGTTTTTAAAAATTATTTAGTGAAGTGAGAATCACATAACATAAAATTCACTATGTTAAAGTGAACAATTCAGTGACGTTTAGTATATTCACAAGTTGTGCAACCACCATCTCTATCTAGTTTCAAAATATTTTCATTACCCCAAAAGGAAACCGCATACCAATTAGGCAGGTGATCCCTACTTCCCCTCTCTCCAGCCCCTGGCAACTAACAATCTGCATTCTGCCTATATAAATTTACCTATTCTGCATATTTCACATAAATGAAATCATACAATCATGTTGACTAAATTTTTAATAACCATGAAGGAAGTTGGAATTAACACTTCTATGTCTATGTAGGCTACAAGACAATATCAGATGTCAATTTCCCTGTAGCTTGGGTTCCTGTAGCCCATTTACTGATACCATTATGAAATCATCTATATTCCAACAAACATCAAGCTGAAAAGCAGACCAGCCCTTAAGACTCAACTCAAACAAGTGGTGGACCTTCTTAACACTTACCCTGGCCAATTTCCATTTTGACCAAACCAAATGGATTTTTCCATTCCTCTGGATGAGTGCTGGCTAATGAACTAAGCAAATCAGGCTTGAACAAATTTTCTTTTATTTAAATTCTAAAATACATTGCCCAATGGAGTCATATAATGCAACAGATTCTCAACCAGATGGAGAAACATTCTCTGCCTAAAGAAGAACCTGGAACTCGCCTACCAGCTCATCCTCTGCTGCTTTAAATCATTCACTGTCATCACTACAGAATGTGGCTTAGAGAACGCAGTCTGAGCCATCCCCCAACCAAGACACATCCATCCGGATTGCTTACCAAGTGTCCAGGGAAGGAGGCTGCTAGCACCCCTGGAAGCTTGTCCTCCTTCCTCTACTTAGGAATTTTCCAGGATGGGTTTGCATCAGAATCACTGGTGGAACTTGATAGTAAAATGTATGCTTGAATGCCACCCCCCACAGATTCTGGTTTTTAGGATGGCATTGGTGTCTGAGCCTCCATATCTGTAGGACGTGCCTCCAAGGTTGAGCTTATTGGTAGAAAGGAACGCCTAATCTCTAAAGGCATGCAGAGAAAGATAATATAGAGAATTGGTATGGCTGTTGGAAGCAAAGACACAAAACTGAAGCAGCTCTTTCACAGGACTAATGTTTCCGTAATTAATTGCTCTTGACTTAGAATCATCCCAGAGTCCAAGTTATGTGGAACTCAAGGGTGCTTAGTGCTAACCTTGAACCTGAGTCTCCTGAGGGTGGGGTTAAAGGTGCAAAGCTAATTTTGGAGGTAGTGCAAGTGGGCATTGATAGAGAGGACATGAAGAGGCTTAGCAGGCTCAGGGGCTCACAGGTTCACAGGAGCCAGAGGAGCAGGGTTCTGTGGCAGGCGGCTGTGTTTCTATTCTGGGTTCATCCAAGGCACTCACTAGGTGACCTTGGGCCTGTCACATCCCCTCAGCGCTGCTGCTTCTCCATCTGTGAAATAAAGGTACCAGTGTCCGTCACAGAAGCCCTCCTGGGGTGGGGAAGATTAATGAGGCGAAGTTTGCAAAGTGTGTGAAACTCCAGGCAATGAAGGGCAGCAAGAAGCACAAAGTAAAGGGTGACCGACCCCTCCACCCCCAATACACACACACACACACACACACACACACACACACACACACACACGTCTTTTGTCTTGGAAAAACAGCATAAACCCTCCCTTCTCCAATGAGGTCTATGGACCAGCAGCAACAGCATCACCTGGGAGCTTGTCAGAAATGCAGAACCTCAGGCCCTGCCCCAGACCTGCCAAATCAGACACTCTGGGGATGGAACCCACCCATCTGTGGTTTAACAGCCCTCCAGGCCAGACCTGTTCTTGCTAAAGGTTCCAGCGATGGCAATGGTGACACAGCAATGAACAAGCTGGGTAAGTCTCCAACTTCCAGTGGTAGGTGGGGTGACAGAAAATAAACAAATAAGAATTTTGGAGAGTGGTGAGTTGTGATAGTACAATATTTATATACTGGTTTTCGTCCACGGTTCCCGGGTCATGCTACTCTCTGACCTTCTCCTGCCTTCCTTTCACTTGCTCCTTTTTCTTCCAATGGGAGGAAATTCTCTCTGACCTACCTTAGTTGATTTGTAGGTCACAAGACCCCCATTTCAGGAGGGTCCCTGCCCCATGCTCAGGTGGACGGAATGCTGCACAGAGAGGCCGAGAAGAACCTGAGCAGACAGGCCTTGCTGGGTTTCCTCACGCAGGCTGTTGGTGTTAGATCAGACCCTTTCTGTCCTGTCACATTTCTACACGGTTGTCCATGCTTCAGTCATGCCCATGTCATGAAGCTTCCTGGAGGGCGGCGCCCCAGGGAGGACGTGGAAGCTCTGTGCCCCTTCCCCATACCTCACCCCAGGAGTCTCTTCATCTGTGTCCTTAGTAATATCCTTTATAATAAGTGTAAGGATGTTTCCCTGAGTTCTGTGAGCCCCTCTAGCAAACTAATAGAACCCAAGGAAAGGGTTGTGGGAACCTGATTTATAGCTGGTTGGTCAGAAGTTCCAGAGGCCTGGATTTGCCACTGTCATCTGAAGTCTGGGGCAGTTCTGGGGACTGAGTCCTCACCCTGTGGGATCTGATGCTATCTCCAGGTAGACAGTGTCAGCATTGAATTGGAGGACACACCACTGGTTCTGCTGAAGAACTGCTGGCTTGCTTGCCAGTGGGGAGAAATCCCCACAATTTGTTCAGGGAAGTCAGAAGTCGGTCTTCTGTGTTGATGTTTGTGCTGAGAGTGCAGAGGAAAGACAATGTGTGTTTTCCCCACTCACTCAGATAAATGCAATGGATAACACAGATCAGCATGGAGGCAGGACAGTGTAGTGGTTAGGTCTTCAGGCTCCAGATTCACATTCCCCAGGTTCAACTCTAGCTTGGCCACTTACTAAATACTTGAGCAAATTACTTATCCTCCCATTGACTTATTTTTCTTCCTCTGTGAATAGGGAATAATGAAAATAAGATCTCCGTCTAGAGCAGAGATTCTCATACTTTAACATTCATAACAGTCACCTGTGCAGCTTGTTAGAGGCCAGGTTATGGGGCTCCACCCCAGAGATTCTGATTTAGCAGATCTGGGTAAGGCCTGAGAATTTGCATCTCTAACAAAACTCCCAAGTGATGCTAAAAAGTTGATCATCTGCAGACCACAATTTGAGAGGCATTTCTCTAGAGAGGGGCTTCTAAAACGTTAACATCTATTCAAATCATCTGAAGGGGTAGAGTTGGGGAGGTCTCATTTTAAGGAAAGTAGGCCTGGGGAGGATTCTGAGATTCTGCATTTCTAACTCTTTCCCAGGTGAGGCTGATGTAGCTGGACCATCAACCACACCTTGGAGCAGTAAGGTTATATCTGACGCATGGCAGATGATCAAACATATTATCTCTTACAGTATTTCTTTATAGCTCTTATAACATCCTTTATTTTATAAAGCAATCATGATGGATAATCAATGGTTAGGGCTTTATACATCCCTATTTGATCAATTTTATAATTGATGACACTGTATCAAATCCAATGAAAAGAAAATATTGATTCAATAAATCAAAAAGCTTCTTCCAAACCAAAGATCCAGAATTCTCTACCCAAGGCAGAGAATCTACAAAACAGCTTGTTTCGCCTAAAATTCCAAAATTGGTGATAAAATATGAATCTATAGGTAAAGTTCTACAGAGGATATGGAAGGAATTAGCAGTCCTGAAGAGATTCTGAGAAAATGTTATAATGGCTATACAACCCTCCCCCCCAATTTAATTTTGAGAACAAACACAGCAGAGTACACAGGGTCCTAAATAATGCAAAAATGCATTTGGGAGAAGATTTTCAGAAGGATTTATTCTTTTTTTTTTTTTTTAATTTCATCTTGTTTTTCTTACTTTTTCTCCACTTTCCTTTTCTTTGCGAAAGAAATTTTCTCCTTCTCCAATGGAACAATTAAGCAGAACAATGCTCCTCTCCTGGGAGTTCCTACCATCAGGTTATAAATAACTTCAGCACAATAACTAAGAGCATATATAAAAGCAATGACAAGGTCGTTTACCATGAACATGCCATGTTCTGTTTCCACAGCAACACAGAGTTAAAGGCAAAGTGATATATGATGACATTTCCATTGTGTCCCCATCATCTTAGACCCTAAAAGGGACCAGCTCTGGGGCAGGCCAGGCTTCTTTCCTAAGATGGCTTGGGTGGCTGGAATTTGGAACCAAAGGCAGGAAACTGGAGACCAAACTGCACGTGCAGCCTGGTGGAGGACATGCTAAAAGACAAGGCAACTCTGTCCCTAATTGTGGACACACTTCCACATTTGTCACTGTGAAAACCAGAGAGTCTGAGTAACAGTCCTAAACTCGGGCAGGTCATTAGTGAGGAAGGACTCATCAGAGGGAAGAGCAAGGTGCTGGCTGGTTACCAAGATCCTTGCAAAGGAAGAGGCTTTATCTATCAGGCACAAGCCAGTTAGAGGTGTTGTCCTTCCAGAATGAATGGCAGACAAAGAAATTCTCCTTGCTTCCTATTCTGCCCGCCTTTTTCCTTGGTGTATAAGAACCTAGAAAGTGAGATGGGCCGGCCTGGTGGCACACTGGAGAGTGCGCAGCTTGGGAGTGCGGCGGCGCTCCCGCCGAGGGTTCGGATCCCATGTGGAGACCGGTTCCCGCTCACTGGCTGAGCGCGGTGCGGGCGCGACACAGAGGGTTGCGATCCCGTTGCCAGTCCCCGGTACGGGCGTGACACTGAGGGTTGCGATCCCGTTACCGGTCAGTAAAAAAAGACAAAAAGGAGAACCTAGAAAGTGAGAGAGAAAGGGTAAAAAGATGGCCCTGGCATGGTCTCACCAGCAAGGGGGTCCATCCGGGGTCCAATCAGCTCCACAAAAAGTGCGCAGACATTGTCTGTGGGAAGAAGGAGGTGCTTGAGTTTCATGACATCCTACTTCATTAGAAATCCATGAAAGGCATAGCATCCAGACTTCGCATATTTGTATATCCACTATTAAAAAACTATTTTAAGTGTTTTACTCGGAAAGGAATCCTCATCTACTCGAGTTTATTTAAACCTTGTTGACCCCAATTTCTGTTAATAACCTCCAGTAATGGTGAGGATAATTATATCTAATATATGTAATATATGTATGAGGTCTTACTAGGTGCCAAGGGAGCTAGTGGGTTTTCTACGTGCATGAGCCAATATAATGCTCACAAGAAGACTATGATGTTGATACTATCATTATTTCCAATTTGCAGATGAAGAAACTGAGTCATAGAGAGGGTAAGACATGGTGCTCTTGATCTTAAACAGCTAGCGCAGCAGAGTTTGGAATCAAAACTAGGAGTAGCTTAACTCCAGAGCTCTTTGCTGTGAGTGACCTGCTTCAAAAGTAGCCCTTTCTTTTATCTGTCCTAAAATAACTCCTTTCAAGCTTCAAATGGAATGTTTCCACAGTTGGCATTCTAGCATCCAGTGAGCATGTCGGCTTCTCCCTTGGTGACTTTATAGACTGATTAATTCTGCCTTTCTCTGTGAGTCCAAGCATTTTAGGGTTTACATAGAAACTGTTCCCTGTTCGTCTAAATGCTTCCTTGTTACTGGGAAGTGCCATCTGGGGGTTCAAAACAAACGAAATGGCTGGTGGACCTCTTCTCAGAACCATATCCCTAATGGTCTCTCTTCCTTTGGAATGGTGACTCATGGAATGCTAAAATGAAAGAATGTTGCCAGAGGGAAATGTCTAGTCTTTCTCATCCAGGCAGCCCATTTAGAGAGGATCTGCCCCTCCCACGCAGTTAGAGATGTCACTGGGACAAAGCTGAGGTCAAAACTAAAAATATGTTTCACAGTAGGTTTCTCATGCACATTTTGCAAGACTGGGGTGAGTAATCTAGAGAACTACTAATTTAAAAAGTAAATGGAAAACCTTCTACAAAACATACATTTCCTAAAACGGGGGAGGGGAAGCATGATTTTACTTTTGCAAAAGCAAGCAGGGCTGGGCAGGGGAGAAAAAGGACCTCTCAAAGAAAGCAAATGCAGAGAATTCAGAGTGACCCATTCCCTTTATTTTTATGGGTCATCCCATTCAATTAAATTTTAATTGCACAATAAGCAAATTCTTTTTTCTTTGTTAAACAAACTGTAGACAAGATTAAAGTTCCATTTGATCACTGCCCTTCATTCCAACCCTGTTGCCCATAACCTGAAAATCCCAGTTTTGGTTGAGTATCCTTCCAGACCCTTACTCTAGGAATGAGGACAAATTATGTTCTTAAGTAGATAATTTCAACTATTTATGAAGAAATAACATGTTGCTCATTCTAATTAGTTTATATTAAAATACTAAACCCGGAGGACTTAAACTCATCTCCAGACGCCTGTTCGCCTACAGAACATTCAGTGATGACACGAGTGACAGCATCTTTGTAGGAGTAACCAACCAATTTCCTTGCAAAGTGAAGAAACTAAACGGGTAATTGGTATGATGATGATGAACATTACGCATATGAAAGTGTCCTTTTCTGAGGGTTAACATTTTAAATTTATTAGACCTTTCTTTAGGCTGGACTTGAGGCAGATGCAATTAAGCAGGAAGGCAGGAGGGCCCAGGATATAGAGGTCGGGATTCATCCCAGTCTTAGAATGTACTCCTTGTGTGATCACATACATGTCACACAGCTGCTCTGTCCCAGTCTTGGCATCTTCGAATGGGGATATTTCTAACTTCTTCTTCACAGGGCTCTTGTGCTGATTAATTTAATGCATGTGAAGCATTTGGAGAGTGGCTGGCACAGGATAAGTAGTCAATAAATATTAGCTGTTATTCTTGTTATCATTATAGGTATGTATTCTCCCCTCGGGTCCAAGCCCAGGTGCCACTTTGGACTTCAGGATGAAGAAGGAAATGGAAAGGAAAATGGGGAAATCAGGAAGGATTGCTAAATGCTTCGAAGTGTGTCTTCAAGCAGCGTGGGTGGTTGGATAGATGAATGGATGGGTGGGTGGATGGACAGATGAATGGGTGGGTGCATAACTTCGTATAACTTC